>NC_028643.1:1451222-1538155 GCF_001406875.1 Solanum pennellii
TATATATATATATGAATATAAAAACAGTTTAAAACGATAAAAAGAGACCAAGTTCTTATCACGTAATTAATGTGGGACAAGTTAAGTCCTTTTGTTTCCTCATGGTCTAATTTCTTCTACGTAACTATTTATATCGCAAAATTAATTGACACCGACTATATTAGTTGAAAAATAGGGGCAAACCAAAATTCCTTAATTAAAATAAAATAATCATGTTTCCATAATTTCTAACCAAAATTGAATAAGTTGATCTTGAAATATCAATAAAATTGATTGATTGAGAATGAACGATGTCATAATTTTTTAAAAATTAATTATTCAGAATTATATAAAGAGACTTATATCACACCCCACAACTAAGAACAACTTCTAAGAATTAATAATATCTACTCAATTATGCAACACAAAACTAGAAAAAAAGAATAAAATGCTTTATATTTGCATTTAATGAAATGTCATTTTTATTTTTTATTTTATAAATGAGTAATGAAAAGAAAAAAATAACAAAAAAACATTAATGGCTGATGTGATTATTTGTCACAGGTACAATTTAATAGCTACTATCTTGTTGTTATGTGTATCTAGTCTTGCTCTAATATTTTTGACACCTCATTATATTTGGTCCCATATAATAATTACTATATTTAGACCATTGATATTTAATACAATAATTAAATATTTTGAGAAAAAATAAATTAGATTTTATTTTTAGATAAAATAAATGGAAAAAGAGTGTTTCTATTGTTGTTTTTTTCAACATTTTTAACAAGGTCCCATTTTGTAATATTATAATTAAGTTGATCGAATCAGATTATAAGTGAATAAAAAATATACGTATATAATAATTTCAACTGAAATATTTGAAATAATTCTGTCACAATAGTTTCCACTTATAAAATTATGAATAATTAACTTTTTAAGATACCAACACACAATTAAACAATTTCACTTGAATTATTCAATTAAATATATGGAATTTGGGCTTCACTTTCATTTTATGAAATATTACGAAAATTAGTTGAAACTTATTCAGAATTTATTTTTTTTTATTTGAAAATTTTATAAGAAGAATGGGACAAAAGAAAAAAAAAAGAAACTTGTTAGGTCAAAGCTAGTGTCATTTTGTGGATTAATTAGTTTGTTTTTTCTAGTTATAGAAAGTCTTTTTTTTTTTTTGGACTTTTTGATTTACCGTTTGTTTGAAGTAATTTAAATTTGTCCTTTCTATTATTGTATTGAACAAACAGCTATGTCAAAAAAGGACACATGAGTCATATAAATAGTGGGGAATTAAATCTCAATTTTATTCCCTTTATAATTAAAATTCCGGTGTAGCGATAAGTATTCTTTTATTCAGTTTTATAAAAACTTGTTTGGATGATTAATAGACATTATTTCAGAATATATTATGATTTATTGAAAGTACAGTGTTTGAATGAATTGTATCGTTCAATAATAAGTAAGGTCAAGATGTGGAAACAAAGTTAATAGTATGACTACACTAAATGACATTTTCATCGTTACATAAAATGTATATGATAATACTATAATACAAATAAATTAAATGACAATTGAAACAAACATCATATTTAAAGTAACAATACAATATTTTGCTCAACAAACTCATTATCAATGAATTTTCGAGCAATTCTCAATCAACGCGATACAAACTCATTTGGGCTTACATAAGAGCATCAAACTGAGCCCATTTACTGATAATGTGTTCAAGGCCCAAGGTCTTATTATTTTTATAATAAAATAAATTGCCTAAATATCCATTTTTTTTAGTTATTTTAATTGATATATAGTCACATAATTTCAAATTCCACATGTGAAACTTCGAGACATGATTTCATGGCACCCAGAGATGAGGAAAGACGTAGTAATCAATGATTCAGTTAGGAAGTAAAAAAAATACAAAGAAGCGTAAATCAGGAGATTTTCGAATAGGGCGTTGGTTGATATGCAAGATAAAACAGTACCATTATATATATAATTAGGTTAAATACATAAATACAACTTTACATCTAAGTAGAGATCTTTGATTCTACTTTACTACAAAGTGCTTCAACCTAGCTTTGTCACTACTATCTCGAGAGAAGCAATCGACTTAGAATGATATCATTGGTTCTTTTCTTCTCTTTCCTTCTCGGGAGCTTCCTTTCAGAGTCGACATGCTTCCTTATTCACGAGGTTTCTATGGGGAAGCTTGATATTCAATGAAGCCCAAAGCTCTAGCAAGTTTTAAGAACAAGAAACATGAGTATATAGCTAAAAGCCCAACTCCAAAGAACTTATCAAGCCTCATATCTCTCTTGGGCAAGCTTACCAAGGCCCAAAGTAAGCCCAATAGTAAAAACCCAATGGTCTCATAAATAGTTGAATCTATTGGCACAATATAACTTGAAGGAAATGCTTTCCAAGTTGTGAAAATGAGTGATGAGCCCAAGCCCACTAAGGTGTTGAATATAGGCCCAGCATAGCATCCACATAAAGCCACTTGGGCTCCTATAGGCCCACCTGTTTTTGCTAGTGTTACATTAGCTACCAAGTCTCCTAATGAGTTACCCCAAGCAAGGACAGTTAGGCCCAAAATTGATGGGCTTATCCCAAAGATTAGGCCCATTGAGACCAATAAAGAAATAAGTTCTTCAGCCAAGATGTAAGTCCATGTAATGCTCATTAAAAAACCAAGCCCAAGCCATAAAAAGTTGAACTTCTTTGGTGGATGAAGCCCATCACTAGTGAAAAACACAAGAACCCCACAACAAAGCCCAATAACACCACTAATTCCATAGGCCCAAATACTTGATTTAGGCCCAAAAAAATCCCAAATGAGAACCAATAACAAAGGAGCTAAAGTGATTGACACAATCCCAAATGATTTTGACCATTTCTCTTGTGAAACATTTGGAATTGTCAACTTTCTTGGCAAATCAAGTGGTAATTCAAGAACATACCCAACTTTTCTCAACACACAAACTCTTTTTCCACTTGAAACCTCATCCACCAACAAAGGCACCTTCAATTCACATGCCAATTCTTGACCTTTTTTCATATCACAAACCATTGGCAAACCAAATGAATCATCATCATTTGTCCCAATCTCTTCTTGTTTAACATACATTTCTGAGGCAAATATGAAGCAAACATAGACCAAATACAACACAAAGAAACCTAAACCACCCCACAAGTGAATCTTCCCAACAATGATCACAACAAGGAGACACACAACACAAAGAATCAAGAACATGACATTCCCTATAAAACTTGACTTCTTGATCTTCCTTTCATGTTGACTAATTGATATACTTGTAACTCCAGCCACAACACTTGAAACAAAGAAAGCACCACCAATTATACTATTGAATCCAATATCATTTGTATCATCATTCATAAAAGATACAATACTAGAGAAAAAATCAGGTGCACCATTACCAAGTGAAAGGAGTGTAACACCAGCAATAATAGGAGAAAGTTTCAAACTTTTTGATAATCCATCAAGTGAAGAACAAAAATAAGTACTAGCAGTATCACCTAATAAATAGAAAAGTAAAATTAACCAAAGTGCTAGTAAAATATAACCAAGAATAGGGCTAAAAGTGCAATAAAAAAGTTGTAGATAAAAAATATATCCATTAGGTTTACACCCTTCATGGGATTTAACATAAGTGCACTTCTCATCACTAGTAACAAATTTTTCAATACCTTTACAACCAATATCATTGCTTTTCAAGAAATTATTTTTTTGGGGAATTGTGAAAGTGTTGTTTGGATAAAAATTGGAATTTGATGAATAGAAATGAAATGTGAGACAAGAAATTATAACAAGGAAGATGATATTGAAGAATAAAGATAGAATCTTGGTTCTATACTTGGAGAGAATATGAAAATTAGACATTTTTTTTAATAATAATAATATTGAGAGAGATGATTTTGAAATATGAAAAATAGTTGGTATGTATAATGGAGTTTTTGTAAAATTTGGATTTGTGGGGACAATGAGACATAAAGATTCCTTAGTACTATAATGTTTAAAGCAAATCTCTTGGAGAAACAAATAAAACAGGCTGTTAATAATAAAAAAGAAAATAGGAAAAATAAAAAAAAAAGAGGTCAAAGATTGCAAACCACTTGTTTGCTTATCAACTAAGAAATTATCAAGCAAATGTCTAGCTATTATTGATTCGATTAATTTAAACTTATATTGAAAAAATTTATCAGAGAATACAAAATTTATTGATCGAATAACTATTTCGTTTTGAAAAATTTCTATCGTAGTAAAATAATTTTATTTATTTTGTCATGAGAATAAAAATAATTTTCTATAGTTGTTTCACGCCAAAAATTATATTATTCTTATAATTAATTTAATTGTTTTTAGAAAACCTAGCCTTGACTTGACAAGGATACCCTTAACACGAATTTCATTAATTTCAACGTGAAATATAATTAGATTCGACCGGAATGACTTTGAATATCGTACATCCTATCCTCACATATGTAAATTCTTAAGGAGTCGTTTGATTAACAGTATGAAGTATATAAGAATGTCTGATGCGATAAGATATCTCATATTTTATAGAGTTACTTTCACATAAAATAATTTCATAAATCATGAGATTGTTTCATATAAAATAATTTCGTAAATCATGAGATTGTTATCTCTTATGTCATAACCAAACAACCCCTAAAGTACATTAATATCATCCACAAGTTAATATCATCCACAAGTTTGGAGTAAAGTTGAAATTTCTTTTCAGTTTTGGAGTTAACTAATTAAGTCAATGTGAACTATCATATATTCTAAATTAAAAATTGTATTATTGAAATTTCACAAAATCAGTCAGAATGAAAATGACATTATGTGACAATAAAAAGATAACGTATTATTAGAACTAAAGATTTTTTTTATCGTAAATTAGTAGAAAATTTGTATTAAGAATGAAAATGACATTATGTGACACTAAAAAGATAACACAACGTTCCCACAAAAGTCTAGTTTTTCTCAAGATATTCAAAAAATTCAATTTCATGTTTTAAAAACCTGACTTAAAAGAGAAGACAAAATCGAACTGAATGAAATTTCACTTTTAACGATCGAGCTTAATTTTTATATTAATTGAAATTAAACGTCTTTAAATCTTACTTAGAGCTAACTTTCACTTTCATATTAGAAACGTATTCAAATATTATACATTTGCTTGTGTATGTGAATGTGATTAGTTAAATATTGATTCTATAAAAAAATAATAATATATTTTTGTGATATGAATATGACTAGGCAAAAACCAAAAAAAAAAAGAGTCCAAATACGAAAATCCTCTAGAAGTTACAAATGTATTAGAATCTGTGTGCACATGTGCCTTTAGTCATTACACCTATTTGATCTCTTTGATGATCTAATCAAATCAGCTAAACTATTATTAAAATCAAAAGAATCCTTAATGAGTGGAAGATTTTGTTTTGGTATAATATAATGCTTGTATTAGTTTACGCGTATTTCGATTAATTGATAAAGGATGATAAAATATAATATGACGTAGTACTATTGAGGCAGTGGCAGAGACACCTCGTCCTCAGGGATTTTATCCGAATTTTCTTCGTTGAAAAATTAGTATTATTTATACATGGTTGAAATAATTTTTTAGTTATTTATAGTAGATATGAAACTTCCTTCGACTATTTCGTGTGTCTATTTTTTCAGATTTGAACATTATTATTGAAAAACCTGATTCTGCCACTGTATCGAGGATATGCTCATAGATAGAAGAATATGGACGACACGTATTAGGGTAGGAGATAATGTAATGTCGTTTTATTTACGGTGTTGATGTTGGCGATGGTATCAATTGTATTATTATAATTTTATCATTGTTTTTTATTAATATATCTTAATATGTATATGGTATTTTCGATTATCGCATGATTTTATTATTATTTTGGCTCCTCTCTAATAGAAGTTTACATTGTTTCCTTGTTATTTACATTTTTATTTCAATTCTTTCAAAATCATGTCCTCAATTTCACCTATATAATAATGGTTATTTTTTGAAAGACAACTAAAATGTGACTAATCGACATTGTTTTTACATTTTTTGTTCATATTTGTGAGAAAATTTCAAGAATAGAGTAAAATAGTGATTGATAAATATAATTGTCCATTTTCATTAGTCTTTTATCTTTTAAGATCTTATAATGAGGAAAATGATAGAGCTTCAACTAAAATACAAAACAAAAAATGTTAATTTTTTTTTTAGGTATAGGTAGGAATGGGACAATGGCTGCTATAGTGATAATTAATATATATATATATATATATATATATATATATATATATATAACACAATTCATAATCTTATACCCCACACCCTTCAAATTGGGAACTAAACTCAACCTTCCCCAGTTGGATACATATAATGACAAACACTCACCATTATTATTTTTGTCCAACTTTAGAATATAAAAAAATAAATATATATATATAAAAAAATTAACAGAATTCAACATCTACGATATAATATCGAAGCAACACCTACTATAGTGTTTTTGTCCAAGATGTAAATTCCCCTAGTTGTGCTCTAATGGCTTGGACTATGCAACACAAAAAGACATGTAATTCTTTTTATGTGCGGATTAGATTCAAAAATTTCATTAAGAAAATTTATTAAGAAAATTTAAATTATAAAAAATTAAACACATAAAGAAACTAAAAGGGTCCAATATTTATAATACGTCTTTTGATTCAATTTTCTTTGTCTCAATTTATATGACATAATTTTTTCAAATTTTGATATTCAAATAAATATTTCTTTTGACTGATTTCTTTTTATATACCTTTTAAATACTGAATTAAGGCTCAAGACTAAACAGTTTAATTCTTAAAATTTGAACGATATTATATAAATTCAGACAAACGAAATATTTAAATTTTTTTTTTTTTTGAAAGTGTGTCAAATAAAAAAGACAGGAGGAAGTAAAATGTAATTTGATTGCCGTGAAATAATGAAAGACTCTTTAGATCCTTACAAAAAAAATAATAATGCATATAAGTCCAAAACTTCCAAGAATGTGCATGAGATTGACATGACTTTACATTTGTTAAAAAAAACAAAAATTATTAGTTGTATTTATAAGAATAGTTGTTTGATAAAATAGTAGGGTAAAGGAAGAATCTTTATATCTATCAATATCATGATCATAACAAGAAGCATGTCTGAGATGATTTGCATGTGTATGATAAAGAAATGCCAAACCTAATATATAATTTATGATTTAGAAAATTTGAGGTTTTAATTTTAAATAATATAAGCAACGTGTTGAAGTGAAATGGTCAAAATCGAGGTTCGAATCTGGTATTTTGTTTGATAAGAATTCTTTTTTTTTAATTATAAAATCTTAATGTAAGTTTTATGAAGTGGTGGCCGATTAGACCAGATATGTTGTATGAGTCAGAGTGTTGGTCAGTCAAAAACTTGCACGTCTAGAAGATGAAGGTAGCATAAATGAGGATGTAGAGATAAATATGTGATCATATTATGACTGATAGTACTAAGAGTAAAGGTATATGAGATAAGGTGAAAGTTACCTCTATAATGGTGAGATTGAGATGATTCGTATGGTGAAACAGAGATGTGCAACAATTTCAATAAGAAAGTTTGAGAAGTTGGCTATAATAGGTAGAAAGAAAGAAAGAGATATGCCGAAGAAGTATTGGCGAGAGGTGATTGAATCGAGAACATAATTTAATTAAATATAAAAATTTGGAGATCAATAATTTGAATAAAAAATTAGTAGATAATCGAGCTATGTCGAATTTCGTTGTCACAACTACTTTTATTACTCTCCCAATAGTTTATTATTGGATTCTTCATGACTACCTTAAACATATCCATAATATTCTTTTTGAATTTAAATATAAAAGTTTCTAAATAAAGAAAAATAATAATTTTTTTTAGATAAACTAAAATAATTACAATATAAAATAAAATAGTGGTCAGTAGAAATTAGGATGTCTCTTTCAAATTAAGTGACAGATGCAAAGAATAAAATAAGGTCTATCTCTTTATTATTTTGTCACCTAATTTGATTTTTTTTTTCTCTTTTTGCTTTTTATAACTATTATTATACTTTCAATTATTATTTGGATTGTTTGATCATGTCAAAGTCATCTAGTGTTACACAATTAATTACTTTCTCCCATTTGTTTGATTTTAATTTGATATATTATTTTTAATTTTTTTTAATTTGTAAATATTATAAATCAAAATTAAAAATATATAAAATATATTATAATATTCTTTAATTTTATAATCTCTACATTATTAGAAAATCTGATTGAAAAATATTCAGTGACTATATCAATAGACCCAAGTAATGAAATATAGAGTGTGTTTGGTATGAAAGAAAACATTTTCTGAAAAATGTTTTCCAATTTTCTCATGTTTGGTTGGAGCAAAAAGTTTTGGAAAATGTTTTCCAAATCTACTCATTTTCCTCAAAATTGAGGAAAATGACTTCCCTTCAAAAATTAAGGAAAACATTTTCCAAAACTCTCCTCCAATTTCAAATTACATTTTTTTGGGAAAATCATCAATTTTAAATAAAATATTTTAAATTTCAAAATTTTATTTTTTCACCCGATCTCTGACCACCCTTCCCNCCCCCCCACTACCCCCACCCTCTATCACCACCACCCAAAAAAAATTATTTTTAAAAAATATTTTCAATTTCATAAATTATTTTGTATTCTAGTAAAAATAAAAGATGTTCCTCAAAAATATTTTTTATACATAAATCAAACACTAAAAATCATTTTCGAAAAATATTTTCTACTCACCAACCAAACATGAGAAAATAAGTCCAAAATCTACTTGTTTTCCAGGAAAACATTTTCTAGGAAAACATTTTCCTTCATACCAAACACACCCATATTCTCCACCCGTTTTCATGATTTCTTGATTTAATAAAAATGAAACTGAGAAATCATATTTTATAAAATAATTTTTTGTATTAATTAATATAGAAAAAAATTTATATATTTAGATACTCTCTTCGTTCGCTTTTATTTGTTATGATTTTTTTTTATAGAATCAAATGATAAAAATCTTGACTAACATTTCATGATGTATTTTTTCATCATATTGATATAAAAGAAATTGCAATTTATAGTACTCTTTGTATAGTTTATGAATATCTAAATATTTTATTTAAAATATCAACTTAATATAATCTAATTTAACTTTAAAAATTAATCAAATTAACTTTCAATATAATATAATAAATAAATAAAATATAAATATATAAAAATTAAAATTTATGCAAGATAAAGACTAGTCAAAAGTGTTTTAATAATGACGTTTGCTTATCTTAGTCATACATCTTAGAAATATGTGATTTTCAATTTATCGATTCGAAGAGAAATTGATATTTCTATAGAAAAAAAATATTATATAAATTAAAATTTTAAAAAATTGTAATTTGCAATTGTAATTATTCAATATGACGTGATGTACCATCAAAATTGAACAAGAACACAATATCACATCAAAGTTAATTAAAGGTGAATAATTTTATCAACTTAAATATTATTGAAGGTTATAAAATTAATCATGTAGAGTGATGTCAAATATTTTGAAACATCTAAAAACTTACACATAATTATAATGGAATTAATTAAGAATTTTTATTATTATAACTCCAATCTTACTAACTGATTAACTTGCAATACTTTTTTAAGACAAAACAAGTTTGAAGAGATCTTAAAAGATATCTCATACAAATAATACAATCACTTAGATTGTATCGTATAAAATAAAATAGAAAAAATATTCCGAATCATCTTTATTAAATGTCACATGATGGTTTACGTGGCAATTTTTATTGTGCAGAGATGATGCTGACCAAACAAGTCCATAGCAAAATTGATATTATCACATTGGTCACTTGGTGGACATAATCTTTTTAGGTTATCTGAATTCATAATTTTTGATATGGAGTATAAAATAAAATAACTTTTTTCTATAATATATTATTTTAAATATTTTGATTGTAATTAGAAAATATTGTTATACAAAATATTAAATATTTTAGTGAAATATTAATATAAACGATATTTATTATAAAAAGATATGACTTTATATATAAGAATCTATAAAAAAAATTTGGTAAATATTAAATTTGGACTCATAATTTTATTAGTCTTATAATTAAATTCTGAATTCACTTATGATCATTTATTAATTCTTGTTTAAGCGAGTAACTTTTTTAGCGATAAGAATATAGAATAAGATTTCAAAGATGTGTATAAGGGTAAATTTATAATTTGAAGAAAGGTTTTTTTTATTGGATTTATGGTTTAATAATAGAGAAATTGGGTAAGGTAGATTTGGTTTCATGAGAAATGATTTAACCTCTTTTTATTCATTAATTAGTTGATTGTGAGTTTCTTTAAAGTGAGACTTTTCATTATGGTTTGATGAATAGCTGATAGAAAATGATAATAAGAATGATAAAAACTTAGTTATTAATTTAATGTCATCGTGAAATACAGTAAAATAAATAAAATTGTTCTAATATTAATTTGAGATCTCGATCATATTCGAGTTTAGGGATGTAAGAACTTAGACTAGGGACCTCCCTTTTAAATGAGCCATATATATGCGGTATAAATTAAGATTAGTCGGGCAATGAATTTCATACATCGAAAAGGCAAATAATAAAAAAAAAATAGAACTTGGACAACATGACCTTATTCAAATTTATTTATTGGCCCACTAAAATTTATAAACTCAAATAGTATATGTTAAATTTGTTAAAACAAAATGGGCCAATTTGAAACTCAAAGGCCCAATCTAATATTTATTTTCATAGGCCTTATTCAAATTTATTTATTGGCCCACTAAAATTTGAAATTTTTTTAGGTCATACTCTTATTTTACTGCCTATAAATAACCTCCATTGTGTTATTTGTTTATTCATAACTCTAAGTTACAATCTTTCTTATTATTATAAGAAAAAAATTTCCAATAATTTTTTCACCCATTAATATCTATGGTTTGTCTTCATCGTTTATTCCTCTAAAACATTATAATCAAAAAAAATATGTAACTAAGTAGGCATTGGCGAATCGTTTTAATAAAGCCTAAATATTGTGAATCGATACATGCGTTAAAGTTCCATTTTTCTCACAAATTTACTACTAGACAGTGTTTAGTGTCCTTTTATTGAACATAAAAAAATATAAATATGGATAAGTGCAAGCAAGGGAGGCTAGGCGTTACCTTATTAATCCTAACGAAGTACCTAACGTCTACTACCTAACAAGCATGAAAAATAAACTAGAAAGAATTAAGTATTTTCTGATCACCACAGAAATTTTACTAATTCATTGTCTTCATCACATAATATTGTTTCTTTTTGGAATAATATTCCATCAATTTATATAGAAGAAAAAGGATGAACATAATATTGAAAATAGGACTATTCATTGCAATGACAAAACTGCCCTCAATATAATGAATTTATCAAATAATGTTTATAACGTGTCTAAAAAATAAATAAAAATAAAGTACTACCAACATGTGACTGTCAGTTTGGCATTAAATAAGATTGTACATGTTATAAAGTTACTCCAACAAAATTTTATCATAATTTATAGTGTAGGTAAGATTAATAAACGAAATCAAGTACTACTAACATGTGATAAGGTAGTACCGTTTTAAGACCATTAGGATATGCATGAAGAAATTAGGCAGTATCGTCTTTATCCCTAGGTCACTAAAGTTATCGCTTGAGATTTTATATTTTTTGGAATCTTTATTTTTATAAAATAATAATTTTAAAAAAATTATATATATTATGAGTGCTATGATTTCTATGACTTCTACTATGAAATTGCATATGACATGAATATAAATTTGATTTTCGTAAGAAACAATTTGATGAAAACATGAATGACGAAATCACTAAGTCTGTTGAAGAATCTTTGGAGTTGATTACTAGATCAAACTATTTTTTCACTTCAAAATAGATTTCAACCAATTGAAGTATGTAAAGTATTTTTGATTTCTTATTTAGTGATAAAATATTGAGATTACTAGATAATGATTTTTTATTAAAAAAATATTGTTTTAACCTTAAACTTTTTTTAACACGTAATAATTATTCTGATATTGATGGTTTAGATTTATTTTTTGAATTAAATACAAGTAGAAGATAATGATGTAATGAAAGTACTCAATCAAATAAAAAGAATAAATTCTTTTCCAAATACATATATTGTTTATAGGACAGCGTTAACGGGGAAATGTAACCGTTGCCTCAATCGAATTTTTTTTTTGAAATTAAGATTGATTAGATCTTCTTTAAGATTAACAATGTCTCAAAGATAAATTGAATGAATTAGCTATATTATCATTTGAAAAGAAATTACTAAAACAGATTGATAATAAAATAATAATAAATGACTTTGCATCTAAAATAGCTAGAAAAGCAGATTTTTAATTAAAAGTACATATGATAAAAAAAGATAAATTAGGGCCATTCCATAAGTTTCGCTTTAGGCCCCCAATGTTGTTAAGTCGGCCCTGAAAATAGGGATGGTATTTAACATTTTATTTTGATTTCACACTTGATATTTGGCATTCATATTAGGAAATAATTAAATTTGTATTCGTCTAGAGAGGTCTCACATTAATGGGTAAAATATTTCCAAACAAAAACTATTTTACAATCATAGCTAGAATCTGAAATATCTAATGTACTCCACCCAATTAATTAAAGATGATTTTTTTGCTTAAATAATAAAAATATGTCTATTGCCAAACTACTAATAGGTGTACTCACAAAATAAAAAAAAATCAAGTGTATATATAATGATCCGGAAGGTCATTTTTGAAAATTTTCATAAAATAACCGTTTTACCCCTTCACAATTGTTGTTTCAGCATTTTTGTTTGGTTTGTGGATTTGGTTTTGGAAGTTCAGTAAAAAGTTGTGGTTTTATAAGCTTTGGAGTTTTGAAAGGCTTAAGTTGATTAAAAGTAGTTTTTAGTGTCAATCGGAGTTTCATGTCTTGAAATAAAATTTTATCACTTGCATTTAGTTTCAAAATGTCGAGTTTGGTCAAGTACAAATTTTTTTATTCGGAGTTTTTTTGTGAATTTGAAATGTTAAGTTGAAATTTTATAAAATTTTAGACTTTGAATTAGTTTTGATCAACATTCGAGATTCGGATGTTCGAATTAAATTTCTAACAATTTTGTTGAAATCTGGGGATAATGTTAGGTCTTAGCGAAGTATGGTTGAATTTTCATAGATCAAAGAGATTAGTTTTGACTTTTTAGGCATTTTATTGGTTTATTGCGAGTTTCACGACTTTCAAGTTAAGGAGACCTCAAATTCATATTTGATAATTTGAGTGTTCGTAGTTTAAAAATCGTGTCTATTGATATACTAAAAAAATAAAATAAAATAAAGTACTACTAACATGTGATTCTGTCATTAGATAAGGTTGTACATTTAGGACCATTTGGATATTCATCAAAAATAAAGAAGTAGAAATGATAATAATATAAATATTTATTTTTGATTTCACACTCGATATTTTGATACTAGCACTATGACATAATAAAATTTGTATTTACATTGTAAAATATTTCCTAAGAAAAGCTACTTTTATTGTCATGGCTCAAATTCAAAATTTTCTAAGAAAAACTACTACTAATTTATTTCCAATTAAAATTCCGATATATATATCATAATATACTTCACCTACCTCAATTATTATTATTTTCTTTTTTTTTTTACTTCACATATTTTTGGCCCACTAAATTTTTTAACTTTTTTGGTCGTACTCTTATTTCACTCCCTATAAATAACTTCCATTGTGTTATATTTTTATTCACAACTCCAAATTACAATCTTTCTTATTATTAAAAAAAAAACAAACATTTCTAATCTTTTTCACTCATTCCATGGCTCGTTCCATTTTCTTCATGGCATTTTTGGTCTTGGCAATGATGCTCTTTGTGACCTATGGTTTGTCTTCATAATTTATTCCTCTAAATCATCGTAATAAAAAAAAAATGTAACTAGGAGATACATTAATTACATTTATATATGAAAAATCGAGATCTGGTGATATAACACAGGGTCTTCGAAAAGTAGAACAGGTCTTAGAAGTGCAAACCATTTAAATAAACCCTAAAAAATTGTGAATTGATATTACTTGCTATACGTTTAACAACTATGATAAAAACCCTAAAATATACTTTATTTGTTTATATAAAGACTCTATATATATATATATACGAAGAATATTTCTTTCGATTTCGTCCCTCTCATGTTATTCTAACTATTTTGTGTGAATGATTGTAGAGGTAGAAGCTCGGCAAATTTGCAAAGCACCAAGCCAAACTTTCCCAGGATTATGTTTTATGGACTCATCATGCAGAAAATATTGTATCAAAGAGAAATTTACTGGTGGACATTGTAGCACACTCCAAAGAAGGTGTCTATGCACTAAGCCATGTGTATTTGACATAATCTCAAATGAAGTTAAAGCAACTTTGGGTGAGGAAGCAAAAACTCTAAGTGAAGTTGTGCTTGAAGAAGAGATTATGATGGAGTAATAATTAAGTGAGGTTAAATAAGGATTTTGAGTGTCAAAAAACAAAATTAATAAAGTGTTGCCTTTTCTTAAAAGGGTAGCTTATGATGTTGTGTTTATATTGGCCTATAGTAGCCATTTGATACATTAAATAAGTTGTGACACATCATTAATCCTTATGTATGTACGTTTTAATGAAAAATGATCGACTACGATCTTTAGTTTTATGTATGTGAAGAAATCTTACCAGGTTCTTGATTATTTGTTTAAGACAAGAGTTAAATAAAGTAATATATTTTTAACTAAAACCTTCTTTTCTCAAGGAAGGAAAAACACAACTTTGTTTTATTAACTTTTCAACTCAAATACAATTGTCGATTAACTCTAATCACAACTCTTTAACTTATAAGAAGTCAAATCCACTTCTTATTAGTTAAACACTCTCTCTCCACAAGAAGCCAAACTCACTTCTTGTTTTCAATCACACAAGCTCACAAACTTACAAAGAAACTCACAAAACTCACAAGCTAACAAAAACTCACAAAAGATCTTTGCTGGCCTCACTTTTTCTTCGATTACAAAAGACTGAGTTCTTTGGCTTGATATCTTTTGTTTATATAGACTTTTGATGATCAAGAAATATCTCCTCTCTTTGAAGTTGATAATGATTCTGATTTCTTCATTCTTCTTTGATATGAAAAGATTTGCTTTTATTTGTTATATAAAATAAACAACCTTTTAAGAAAAGGTTTTGTCTTCGTATAAAGTAGACAGCCTTATAAGAAAAGGTTTAGTCTTATTTATTTATGCAAATATATTTTTTTATTTTCGTTCTTTCCATAAATAAATCTGTGCCTTTATATTTCTCCTTCGCTCCTTTTTCCATAAAACGACAACTCTTTTATTCCTTTTTATTTATTTAATAAATGAACCTGGTTCATAAATGATCATCATCAAAAGTATTTGTCATTATCAAAAGTAATTAACACAACTTTCATCAGTATGAACTATGTATTACATTTATTTAATCACTTTCTGTCACGATTCATTTTCTAAACTAACTGATATATCTAGTTATGAATGAAATATAGTGTGATTTGAAGTAGGAGCTAGCCTTCAAACAAAGACGTACATATGTACAAAGTAGGGTACTATTAAACTTCTTTTTTATGGTTCAATATATTCATATTTGGTACTCAAATTAGGGTTAAATTCATATAAATTTGTACGAAAAATTTTAAACTAATAGATAAAATTCTCCCTAATAAAAGATTACTTTACATAATGGAGGAGTATATAATATTCATGAATTTTTGTTGCTGAATTTATATCTAATCTTTATGGTCATGCAAAACTTAGGAAAATAAAATGAAAGATAAATAATATATGCTTGATGACAACTTTATGCCTGAACTAATATAATAATAATTAATATAAAGTTACTCCAAGAAAATTTAACACAATTTACAGAATAGGTGAGGGTAATAAGTTTTTTCTTTATCATTTGAATCTATTGAATGGTATTAAACATTTTTTTTTATTTCACACTCGATATTTAATATTTATAATAGAAAATGATTAAATTTATATTCGTTTAGAGAGGTCTCACATTAAAGGGTAAAATACTATCTAATAAAAGCTACTTTACAATAATAGTTAGAATCTGAAATATCTAATGTTGTAATGACTCGATAAATTATTTTTGAGAATTTTAAACTATTTGCGTAACTTAAGTTAATTGATTGATCAACTTCCTTTAAGGGATATAATTTCACATAAACTATAGTAACAAAATTATTTGGAATTGTAAGCTCCATCCTCTATGAAGAAGCATTTTTATTTATAACTTCTTGATATCCTCATTTAATCCTGAAAATCATAAAACAATTACTTATAAATCGGTAAATATCTAACGAGTCAATCAAAAAACTAAAATTTTATATATTAAAAAAAGTAAATTTATCTTTTATAATTATTTACTTACTGAACGTAATCGATCTTGACATCGAAAGCATAGAGCAAAGAAATAGCTTCAAAAGCTTTCTCATGAAGATGAAAAGTAGTTGCATCATCATAACATTCAGGACAATAATCAACAATCTTCACCACAACATTTTTTCCAGTACATGGATGTAACAAATATTTATTTGTTTCTCCAGTACATGTTATATTAAATTTTTTTCCACAAATAGCACCATTATCCCATAGAGATTTAGAACCAACTTTTGCTACCATGTCACCTTGTGGTTTGGTTCCATAACACCTCGACGCTGTCAGTATATACAAGTTAATAAGAAAATAAGTTAGAGCTAGATTTATCGTAAATATAAGAAATTAATATATGGATTGAGATTTCAAATGATGTAAGAATGTTTTTGATCAAACATCAATTATCTGACTTTAAAAATAAACTACAAAAAAAAAAATCAAGAATTAATAAGGGACAACTTTTGTCGTTAAACAATAAAATGTTGTTCAATAACGAACTAGCAATGGATTATAAAAGGCTCATGTTTAGCGATGAATTTCGTAATAAATTCCCTTTTTTGGTTAAACAAAAATGTGTAATGAAATTTAAATAGAGAAATGGATTATAAAAGGCTCACGTTTAGCAATGAATTTCGTATATAATTTCTTTTTTTTTTGTTAAAAAAAATGTGTAATGAAATTTAAATAGAGAAATGGATTATAAAAGGCTCGCATTTAGAGATGAATTTCATAAATAATTAAATAGAGGAATGAATTATAAAAGGCTCAGTTTAGCAATGAATTTCAATAAATAATTTCTTTTTTTTTTGTTAAAAAAAATGTGTAATGAAATTTAAATAGAGAAATGGATTATAAAAGGCTCACGTTTAGCGATAAATTTCATAAATAATTTTTCTTTTTTAATTAAAAAATGTGTAATAAAATTTAAATGGAGGAACAAATTGAAAGTGAGAAAATACTTACGAATAAAGCTACTATTATAAAATGATCCAATTCCTGGAATAGCCAAAACTATAGAGAAAGTAGCCAAAAAAACAAATAATAAGAAAAATATATTTAGGAATTGCCATTTTTTTTTCTAAAATCTTTTATTTTATTTTCACTAATTTATCTATCTATACCAATAATCAACAACCTTTTTATAGTTTTTTTCATCGGCTAAAATAGGTAAATTGTGAAAAGAATAAAATCAATTCATTTATTATTATTTGATTGATAGAGTAAGTAGTTAATACAAAATTATTTTGACGATATCAGAAAATTAATATATTTTATTAAGGTAGGTTAATTAATTATTACATTCAATTTATATGATATATAATAAGAATATTTCCTGTTCATAATTTGTTAATTTAAATTTTAAAATGTTAAAATAAATTATTACATGACAATATTATATGTTGTTGCTATACAAATATGACATACTTTTTTTTTTTTAAATCAGAATCTCTTTTTATCTTTTTTTCTCAATATTTTTGAGATTCATTTCTTATAGTAGGATTTTAAAATGTTACAAAATATAGCAATCAATGTATTAATAGTAATTATAGAAAATTAATGGTGATCTATTTATATTATTCCTCACTATTACAATTTATTAATTTTCCTAAATTCTTCTACTTTCTTTTTTCCTTAGTTACGTTTCTGAAAGGAAATGTAGAAATTAATATAGTAATTATGGGATTTAAAAGGTAATTAAGTTTTATGCCAAATTAATACTTTTTTCGTTCTATATTAGATGGACATTTTTTATTTTACAGATTAATTTTAAAAAATATTAATTAATTTTCCAATTTTACCCTTTATTCGTATTAATTACTTAAAATTAAATTACTACATAGAGTTAATATCATTTTATTTGGAATTAAAGTGTATGGAACAAAGAAAAGAAAACGAACAAATGATCAATAAACTTTATTTCCTAGAATAGATAAATTATGAATTTAGACTTATTTGAGATTAAGCGATATAAATAATAAAAATTTATATAACATTTTATTTGAGATTAAAGCGTATAAAATATTAACGTGAAAAAAAAAAGAAGAGAAAGTAATATGAATAAACTTTTATTTTATTCATAGAATTGATCAACTACATATATTAAATTGTAGATTGATCAAATCAACAACCCTAAAGGGAATATAGTTCAAACATATACTATACTATAAACTTAATTTCTTGATGTCCTTTATTAAATCCTGAAAATAATAGAACAAAAAAAATAAAAATCAGTACTATAAACATACAAATTTTCGATGAAACTTGTCACGAACGTTTATTCGTTAAAAATATGAAATTTCTCACAGATTAGAAATTTTCGACTAGTCAAATTTCTGACGGTGGTCTATCAAAAATTTGTCTGTCTTTCATAGAAATTACTAAGATTTAAACGTTACGTTCATTTTAAAGATACTAAATATTACTTACTGAACGTAATCGATCTTGATAACACCAGCTATAGGATTCGCGATAGTCGAAAAAACTTCTTTAGATAGATCTAGGGTTCCACCACATCCAGGACAATGATCCACAATTTTCACAACCATACTCTTGCCAGTACAAGGGTGTGGCACAGGATTTGTTGGTCCAGTACATGTAACATTAAATATTTTTCCACATATTTTTCCATCATCCCATAAAAAATCACTAGCTGCTGCTATTATAGTACCTTGAGGTGTACTTCCATAACACGCCGATGCTATCGATCAGAAAAATAATTTTTTATATTATCAGTGTATAAATTAAATACGAACGATCAAATGAATCGAAAGGGGAAATAAATACTTACGAACATAGTTAGTATAAAATGTTGCAGTCCCTGGTGTAGCCAAAACTATAGAGAATAAAGTTGCTACAAAAACAATAATAACAAGAATAATATTTTTAGGAATTGCCATTTTTTTTTTTAAAAAAAATAAACTTTTATTTTGTTTTCACTACTATATCTATTTATCCTACTAGTAATCTTTTTATAGGATTTTCATTGTTAAAGTTGTTAGAAGAATTAAAAAAATTCATTTATTATTATGGACTTATGGGATAGTTAGTTGATAAAAAATTATTTTGACTATATCTACAAATTACTATAATTTATTAAGGTTGGTTAGTAAGTTAATAATAGTTTATATTAAACTTTGTTTATTAGTCCAAACATATGATATAGGGAAATTTTTTAAAATGTCAATAGTTTTAATATATAATAAGACCCATTATCAACACCTTCAATATTTAGTAAAAATATCAAAATTTTAATTCATTATGTATCTTATTTAAGTTATTATGTATCAATATATGCCGATTATGTTTGAAATTTATTGGGCCAAATCAAGCTTAACCCAATAGTTTGATGGGCCAAAAGACATAAAGTCTAATCCATTATTATGTGGGCTATAAGTTACGCCGGACCATTTACAAGATGAGATATTATCATATACAAATATCTTTATTATAATCGTGAAAAATAATAATCTTTTTTAACATAAAATTTCTATCAAACTAGATATTATTGACATGATATTGGCAAACAATTTGAAAAATTAATAAACAAATTTAACAATTAATGAGTAACAATCTGACTAGCTTAGTAAAAATATTAACTTGTAATATGAACTTTAAATCTTACAAATAATAAAATACAAATATCAAATTGTAAATTCATCAAATCATTTTCCCAAGGGAATATAATTCAACATGTACTATAGTATAAAATTGATTTCTTGATATCATCATCAAATCCTGAAAATCATAGAACAAAAATCATAAAACATGTCATCAAGTATTTACTATACCAAAAACACAAAATAAATATAAAAATCATTCAATTGGAGGGATTTATTTAGTGACAGATAAAATGTGTAAAAGATCAGAGTTCAACTAAATTCAATATTTTCTTAAGATATTCAAACATTTGCATGTTTTTCATAGTGATCAAACATTTCCGTAACACGCTGAGGCTATCGATCAGAAAAATAATTTTTATAATGTCAGTATATATAACTCAAGTTATGAATGAGACTACTGAATTAGATAAGATAAATGATGTGATGTATTAACAAAAAAAAACCATGTTAGCTATTGACTATTTAGCGATACGTCAACAATGATTTTAATTTTAATTAGTAAATTTATAAAATACTTACGAACGTATTTTGTATAAAATGTTGCAGTCCCTGGTGTAGCCAAAGTTAAGGAGAACAAAGTTGCCACAAAAACAATAATGAGAATAAGATTATTTTTAGGAGTTATTGTCATTTTTTTATTTCAAAAAGTTTTATTTTATTTCAGAAATATATATTTATCAATTCAACTAGTAATTCAATGCCTTTTTATAATGTTTTAATTGGCTAAAATTTGTTAACTAATTTACTAGAATTAAGGCAGTTCATTAATTGTGTGTGCTTTTTATGTCTTTACTATATTCATATATATGCATTTATACATAGTAAAATATAGAGAATTATCCGTGCCTTTTAGTTTTATTTTTAAGCATATATCATATACTATTAGATTGATATGAGATTAATCGATATAAGTAGTGAGAATTTGTATAGTTACCTTATTTAGAATTAAATCATATATACTATTGATAATTAAAAAAAGGGCAACTTTCACATATAGTAAATAAAAAACTCATATTGATATGTTATAGCAAAGTTTGCATAATTGCGCTCCACAGCAAACATATAACTGTATAATTCGCTATACATATACAACTGTATAATTCGCTGGCCTAAATTGTATAATTCGTTGGCCTCGTTATACGTATACAATTGTATGATTCGCTGGCCTAAACTGTATAATTCGCTGGCGTATTTTGCTGCAATTGTATAATTTGCTGGCCTATTTCACTGCAATTGTATAATGGGTAATTAAATAATTCACTGGCCTATTTCGCTGCAATATGTGTATAAAATTTGCTTGGCATACAATTGAATTGAAGGATAATGTTTGTATATTGTATAATTATAAGTGTATAGGAAGAAGATATATGTTTTTCTCTCGTTTATACAAAAACAGAAACACAATTTATACACTTCTGTTGTATAAAGCGAGAGAAAATTGTATTTCACTGCAATTGTATAATTCGTTGGCCTTTTTCGCTGCAGTATTTGTATAAAATTTGCATTTGTATACAATTGAATCGAAATAAAATATTTGTAAATTGTATAATTAAGTGTATAGCACGAAGATATATGTTTTTACATGTGTATATACATTTTCTCTCGCTTTATGCAGAACAGAAACACAATTTATACAATTTTGTTGTATAAAAGCGAGAGAGGCGAGCATAGGGAGAGTGGCGGGAGAGTGGCGAACGAGAGTTTTGAGAGAGAGGCGACTGACAATTATAAAACAATGTATTCAGGCTATATACAATCAAACCTCGTTATATTGATAAACAATATACTCACTCTATATACAATCAAACCTCATTATAGTGATAATATTCATTTAAAAATTTCATAATTTTTTTTTAATTGTGAAGTGTTGATATTATGTTTATACATGACATATTTAATCTTACAAGATATTGTTACACACTATATAAATATGATTTTTATAGAAATGTAATTTTAAAAAGAGTACTCACTATAATGAATATCATCACTACTATTATAGGTAGAAATATGTCATAGAAAATAAAAAATATACTATGAAAATTTGATTTTGGAGAAAATTAATCACTATACTGAAATATTGTTCTAATGAAACAACTGTTATAATGAGAATGATAACTATAATGAATGTCACGTTTGTTATAAGTCAAACGTTTTGCTAATGTGAACATCTAATCTTAAGTTGGGAAGTCAATACACCCCTCTATAAATTCAGCGTCCTCGCTGAGGCTCGCCCCATCATATGAGATTTACCTATAATATAAATGTCTATATATGAATTTCACTTTCTTTTTAAATTTATATAGCTTGGCACACACTTCAATAGAGCACAGACACCTATGCACTTTTGGTGTCTTGCAATAGCTTTTGCCCTTTCCAACTTTTTTTCCCATGAAATTTTGCTGCCCCCTTTAGTATTTATTTTAAATAAATAAAAGTAAATACTCATGACTAATAAATAATATTTACATATCTTTCTTGAGAAGTGTATACATTAAGTTTGTGATCATCATTTGATCAATTTAGCTACACTTTCAGAATGTACTCATAATTCCATGCACCATGTATCTTTGATAAATCCTAACATTTATCGTATCAATATATTCAATATCGAATAATAACAATTAATTCTTAATATCAAATAGTTACATGAACCTACCATGGTATTTTTGTTTAATATAATTTAAATTAATAATTAAAGTAAGAGGGATATTTATCATTGGTATAATAGGCTGTCCCTGGTATAGCAAAGTTGCCACAAAACCAATAATGAGAAGAATAGTACTTTTAGGAATTATTATCATTTTTTTTTTCTAAAACTTTTATTTATTTCTGCTTTATACTATATTTTTATTAATTACCCTTTGAATATATTAAATTTCATGATATATATGAGAAATATGGTAAAAATTGACTTATATTTAATAACAAGGGAACAATATACACAAAAGAACAGACTGGCCTTCTAGGTCATAGTAATTGACTAGTTGAGGAGTTTACTTCTGACCACTAGGTCAAGAATTCAAGGTTGATAAATGAAAAAAATCAAATTTTTAAAAAATATTATTTGGCAATTATTTTTAATTTTAAAAAAATAAAGACGGACTAATCCATGATATTTTCAACTAGCAAACTCAAGCACATTAATGATCTTTGATATCATCTTATAATCAAATTCTGACAATCATCGTAACAATATATTCAGTATCAAATAAAATTAAATAGTTTAGTTGAATTTTATAATAAATGTCATAAAAAAGTAAAACATATTACAGAATCAGAAATGAATATAGATGAATGATATCAAATGCAATAATCACTATTTATAAATTAACGAGTATAAATTAATTATGTTCAAAGGCTTATAGAAGTCCACATATGTAGCCATCATTGATCAATTCAACTTTCATTAATTACATATATTAAGTTGTAATCATCATTGATCAATTCAACTAAACTAGAGAATATACTTCATTCCCTGCATCATATATCTTTGATGCCCCTTTCCTAGTCACAACCTAACAATCATAATAACAATATATTTAGCGTTAAATAAAATTAAATATTTTAATTAAATTTTATTAATACTACTTACTTTTGATAGTTGATGTTAATAACTTCCTCGACAGTAATAGGATTAGCAATAACTGAAATAGCTTCATGAGATAGAACCATGGTTACATCGCGACACGTGGAGCAATGATCAACCACTTTTACTATTACACTCTTGTCAGTACAAGGTGGCGAGTTACCGACACATGTAACGCGTAACGAGTCGCCACATGTAATAGAACCTCCTAGATACGCGATCCGTGCTATAAGGCTACCTGGTGGTGTGGGTACAGAACATGCTGATGCTATAATAATAACAATAATAACAATAATAAAATAATTACGTCTCGATATCAAATAATTATATTAATCAGGCATAACATTTTTTTTTTTGTCTAATAGAATTTAAATAGAAAAAATAAATTAAACTTACGAGGATATTGATCATTGGTATAATAGGCTGTCCCTGGCAAAGCCAAAGCTATGGAGAACAAAGTTGCCACTACACAAATAATGAGAAAAAAAATACTTTTAGCCATTTCTTTTTTCTAAATTTAATTTTTTATTTTCCAACAATCACCACCTTTTTATAGGGGTTATTGACAAAAATATGGCAAAAATTATTAATTATTACTTGAGATATTGTAATTAATAAAGAATTTTGATTATTAGTCAAACATTGGATATCTGAAATAAATATTTTTATCCCTCATTATAATTTGGATTATTTAGTAAATCATTTTATATTTGACTTTTTCATTTACTAAATTGTGAAATGAGTGGAGTGCATTTATTTAAAAATGTAATATATAATACATAAAAATTATATGAAATATATAAATCACAAAGAACTTTTAATTAATGTATGTTAAATCTTAGATTAGATATCTTTACTAAATTTTTTGACTTTGCTTCTTCGTGATTTTCAAAAATAAAAAATAAACTTCTCTTTGTTCTAACTATAAAAAAGAATCTATAGCCAAATTATATATAGTATACTTTTGTATTAAATTTTTTCTTATTAATATAATAAAACAAATATGATATTCTTTTCAAAATAAACAAACAACCAAATATATCAAATAAACTAATACAAAAGACTATTCATTTAACAATTTGATGATCTGCGAAATTAATGTTCGAAATAAATTAAAATATAAGTGATATCAAATATAATATTAGCAAAATTATTCATTTACCAATTGATGATCTACGAAATTAATGTTTGAAATAAATTGAAATATAAGTGATATCAAATATAATATTAGCAAAATTGAAGATGGATGCTTAGATAACTGTGTAAGCATATTAAGAGATATAATTAATAATAAAATAATGAGAAATAAAATAACACTAATTTCTATGTGGAAAAAGATGAAAGAATTGATGTTGAAATGATTTGAATTAATGAACAAGAGGTATAAAGATCAATCAATGAGAAGATACGAGAAATTGATTATAATAAATATTAAAAAAGGTAAAGGTAGATTAAAAAAAAATTTAGGCGCAAGAGTGAAGGTGATTAACAAAATATGATTGAGAATTAGAATAGAAGATCGATGGACAATTGTATGTTGTCGTATACATTGCTAATTTGTTATCTTTTTCCTTTTTTTTTATCGATTATATTTTTTCTTTTTTCTTGACGATAAGAAAAATCGTAGTCGCTAACCTTTTAAGTGCGCAAATGATAAAACTTCGTTCCTATGCAATAGCTTGCAAACCATATAGTAACAGAAAATTTATCAAAAATAACCTTTTTTTTCTACAATAATAGACGTAAAATCCAAGTACATTATATTCACTCGAGGCTTATAATATTATAATAAAAGACTGTTTTCACGATTTAAACTCGTATATCAAATATCTATGGGCCATTATTAGTGGTATATCCCCTTAGCATCTCTTCTTCCCAACATAGCTGATCCGATTGAACTCTCTCTGTTTTTCTAAACAAAAATCTCTTGAAAAACACCAAAATCTGCGAAATCCATGCCAATTCCGATTCAAAATCAAGAAACTAAGCCGAAAAAATTGATTTCCCTATTCATAAAATGTGTAATCATGGCTTTAATCCTCTCCCTTTTCTTGATTTTCCTTCTTTTCCTTGGTTTCGCCGCGCTTGTACTCCTCCACTTCTTAATCACATCAACAGCCTTCCGCCGACGTCATCGACGTCGCCACCACCATCGATTTCCGGCGAACCCAACATCATCGTTTGATTTGCCTTGTGTTAGTTATTGTGGGTCACAGCAATCTGTTAGGGATTGTGCGATTTGCTTGGAGGGATTTAAGGATGGAGAAATTTGCAGGAAATTACCTGATTGTGGACACCTTTTTCATGTGAAATGTGTGGATTCCTGGCTTATTAGGGTTCTGAATTGCCCGATTTGTCGGACCCGGGTTCGGGTTGATTTGGGAAATTCGGGTTCTGTTATCAGTGATGAAGATTGGAAGAGATGGTGGGCTGTTGGTGTTTCAGGGTAGCTGCTTTTTTGCTGAAATTTCTGCATTTTGTGGTTGTAAGTTCTTGAAAAAAAAATCCCTTTTTTAATGCTTTATGTTGAGCATTGTAATGTGTGGTCATTTTAGTTGATTAGTAGTAGCTAAAGATATGATGAAATTGTTTGAATTTATTCAATTAGGTTAGACAATGTTGTCAATGAACCTTGTTTGATAACTGTGCCAGCTTGTGCGTACCGCTGACTGATTGGAATCGGTAATTCCGTCTACCAAGGCTTGGATGGATGGGAAGAAATCCTATAGTGTTTTTGATTCATTGGCTGGCAAAAAGAATCATCTCACTTAAGCAATTGATTTACTATCGTAGTTGTACATAGTATAGTGTGTGCTTGCTCCGATAGGGTACTTCATCCATATTCGATAGGATTGGATTGAAAGATTCGAGTACCATGTGTGCATTAGTTAGCAATGTTGCTCGGATTCTTGAAAAATGTAACTTAGTTCGTAGGATTTGCATATACATTGCATTGAGTTTGGATGGAAAGATTTGAGTACCATGAATGCAGTAGCTAACAATGTTGCTCGGACTCTTAAAAAATGCCACTTAGAGGAACCGACATGAGGGCAAAAGCATTTTTAGATAGACTGAGCAACATATGATTTTTCATTGATGGAGGTAAATTTTGTTGTCATCATTTATCACTTAGGTAGTACCTTTGTCGCGAATGGTATATTGTTTTTACCTCTCAGAGTGTCACGATAGAGTTACAAATGAGAAATATGTAAACATACTATGCGGAGTTACCCAGTATCTTTGTCTGTGCTGTGGGGAGTTACCACAATTCAAGTGGGAATAGTCGAGGTGTAAGCAAGCTACCTGAACATCATCTTATTAAGAGGAAGAGTTTTACACATGTGTATCTCTGCAAGTATTTGTGTTTCGAGATCATGTAAAGATGAGATGCATGGATGTCCTGCTTAGGAGGTGTGAGATGTTGGTCGTTGTGGGCCACTGGGCGTGAGGCAGAGTAGAGGTAGGTCTAAGAAGTATTTACTTATTAGGCTGGATACGATGCAGTTTCAGCTCGCCGAGACATGACCCTTGATAGGAGGGCGTGGAGGTCGAAGATTAGGGTAGAAGGTTAATAGGAAAGGGAGTGTATTTCTTTCAATTCTCAGAGTATTAATGTTCTTCTTCTTGTTGTTTTTCTTTATCTTTAGATTTATATTACTACCTGTTATTCTTTAGCTTTGATATCTTATTTGCTTGTTGTTTTTGCTGCGACCTTTTTATCGACCGTTCAAATGTAGGAGTAAGGCTTTCATACTGTTTCTTGTTTTGTTATCTAAGTGGAATGTCTAGTTGATCGAAACATTTTGATTTACTCTAGGAATTGAACCGAGAAATCACAAAATCGCACACAAACTAGTACAAGTTGGAGGAGCTAACGATTTGCTGATATCAAGAGGAGAAAGATGGAGTGGAAAGATTTTCTTAACGTGGACTTACGGAGGTTTACAACATGAACGGTAGCTTTCTTTTAGTGTAGTTTCTTCCCAAATTACTGATTTGGAGATATGATCATATGTATAAATATAAATGCGTACCCATTCTAGCGGTTTGCATAACATAAAATTTTTGCCTTAAAACTGTGTATTGTACATGAATGAGTTTCGCGCTTTTTCTTGAATGTGTAACTCTGTAATGCATAGTGTCTCTTAATTGAGTAATGCATCTCTGTTGTACAAATGTTTAGTGGGAGAAATGAACATTTAACTGTTCAATCTTTCGTTCAAAGGGCGTGAATGAACCTTCATATCGTTTATTATCAGCTTAGTTTTTTTACGTGCAATCGAGCTCTATTCCTGCAAGTTTGCTTCTTATTTTTATCTGATTTTTCTTCAGTTCTGGCATTTGGTAGTGTATGAACATCTTCTTTGGGCAATAGCTGTGAGTATAATAGCAATATGACAATTTCAGGGTATTTTTGAAATTTCAGTACTTCCTCTATTTTAATTTAATTGGCTCTCCAAATATTATTAGTTACATAAATTGAGATCGATAAAATAATATATATTGGACCTGTGCTGGTACGAAATGTAGCCCTTTACATTTGAATTATTACATGATACACAACATTTTGAGACTCAGGGAGTTGTGGAATTGTTTGGTAGTTGAGGGACAACTTGGAAGGCCCAAGTAAATTTTGGATACAAAAAAATAATGGCAAGATTTTGATGTAAACATTTTCTTGTAAAAAAAAAAAAAAGAGGAAGAAGATTATTGTTGAACACATTGTTGTTTTTTATATGTTAATCCATGCATTGATGAAATATTATTTTTTTAATTTTTTGTATGGAGTAAGTAGGCCAATGATCTAATGCCTTGGAGTATCCAAGTTTTTTAAAATAAAACTTTATGAGGATCTTCATTTTGAGTTGGGGAAATATTTACAAACTATTTTTAAGACATATTTTTGTATTTACTGGCCAATTTTTAGAAATTGACAAATTTTCTTGGTTTTCGTGTGTATCAACCCATGCTTCTGGCATCTTAGAGCACCCAAAGTTTTTCTGAAAAATTTTATAAGATCTTCGTAATGAGTTTGGGAAGCATTGCATATAGTCTCACCATTTTGAGGTATTTTTTTGCATTTACGAGCCATTTTTCGAAATTAGTAGACTTTCTTGGTTATTCATGTGTATTAGTTCATGGATCTGGTGCTATAGAACACCGAAGAACGTTTTTTGGATTTTTTTTTATGACGACCTCTGTAATGAGTTGGAGCACCATTGCATATAGTGCCATCATTTTTGAAAACATATTTTCGCATTTACGAGCCAACTTCTAGGAATTAGCCGACTTTCTTGATTTTTCATGTGTATTAGCAATAGATCTGGCGCCTTCAAAAACCCAATTTTTTTTTCAAAAAATACTTTATGAGGACATTTCTAATGTATAGTTTTAATATTTTTTAAGGCATATTTTCGCATTTATAAGCCAACTTTCAAGAATTAGCCGATCTTTTTTATTTTTCATGTGTATTAGCCCATGGATCTGTAGCCTTGGAGCACCCAAAAACTTTTTGAAAAAACTTTATGAGGACATCCGTAATGAGTTGGAGCACCATTGCATATAGTCCCACCATTTTTAAAAACATATTTTTGCATTTACGAGCCAACTTTTAGGAATTAGCCAATTTTCTTGATTTTTCATGTGTATTAACAATAGCTCTGGCGCCTTGGAAAACCTTTTTTATTTCAAAAAATGTTTTATGAGGACCTCCGTAATGATTTGGGGAAGCATTGCGTATAGTCGCAAGTGTTTTAGGCATATTTTTGCATTTATGAACCAACTTTTAAGAATTAGCCGACTTTTTAATTCTTCGTGCATATTAGGCTATAGATCTGTCGCCTTAGAACACCCGAAAACTTTTTTTATAAAAATTATATGAGGACTTCTGCAATGAGTTGGGGAAGAATTGCGGGTAGTCCCATTATTTTAAAGCATATTTACGCATTACGGGACAACTTATTGGAATTAGCCGACTTTCTTAATATTTCGTGTGGATTAACCCATGGATCCGACACCTTGGAATACCAAATCTTTTTCTTGGAAAAACTGTATGAGGATCTCAGTAATGAATCGGAGAAACGTTGTGTATAGTCTCACCATTTTTTAAGACATGTTTGAATTTACAAGCCATCTTTTAGAAATTAATCGATTTTATTGGGTTTTCGTGTGTATTAGCTCATGGATCTAGTTCCTTGGAATATTCAATTTTTTTTCCTCAAAAATTTTATGAGGAACTCTGTAATGAGTTAAGGAAGCATTGCGTATAGTCTCAACATTTTTAACGAATATTTTTGCATTTATGAACCAAGTTTAGGCATTAATTGTCTTTCTTGATTTTTTCGTGTGTATAAGCCTATAGATCTGGCGCCTTGGAACATTCAAAAATATTTCCTAAACAAACTTTATGAGGACTTTTGTAATGAGTTGTGGAAGCATTGCATTATAACTCCACTATTTTAAGGCACATTTTTGAATTTATATATGAGCCATCTTTTAGGCATTAACTGACACCAAATTTTTTTTCTAAAATTCTTTGATGAGGACCTCCATAATGAGTCAAAGAACTATTGTGTATAGTCCACCATTTTTAAGGTATATTTTTAAATTTATGAGTTAACTTTTAGAAATTAGCCGATTCTTTAGAATTTTCATATGTATTTGTCGATAGATCTGATGTCTTGAAGCATCCAAAATATTTTCTAAAAAAAAATTAATCATTTTTTGAATTGATTAAAATAAAAAGTGAATCACATTGATTAGGACGACGAGAATAACATTTAGCGGTCACTAAATATGAATTTAGGATGTTAATCTTTTGCTGTTAGTCAGTGGAATTTTAAATATATCACGTCACTGTTAAGGCCAAATATTTTTTAGCCTCTACATTATATATGCTATTTTTATTGCATTTAGAGGTCAATATAATGGGGAATTAGAAATTTATTTTTATAGCATTTAGAGGTCAATATAAAGGGGAATTAGAAATTTCTTAGCGTTATATGTTGTATTAGTATATTAATTTTTTAAAATATTATTTAACAACTCTTTTTGTTCAATTTTTTAGCATCATTTGCGATATTCTGGTAAATCAGATTCTTAGTCTTTACGTGATTTATATTGCTTTTTACTTAGAATTTAGAGGTCACACAACATGATTTTAGGTTATTATAGATGATTTTACAAAATTTGGAGTATTTACAAAATATTCATAGGTAAATAATTACGAAAAATAGAGAAAATATTAAATTTCTATTTCTTGACCTATAAACGTTAAAAAAATAGTGTGAATTCTTTATGAACTATGAATATCATTCACTACTTAATTACGAAATGATCCTATAAAATTTTGAGTCAATTTTTTTTGAAATGTATATCTACAAAATATTTATTGGCTAATGCTCATGAAAAACTTATTAAAAAAAAATCATAAACTAATACACAAGAAAAAAACAAGATGATCCTATAGACTTATTTCGTGACTCATAAACTCCAAAAAAAACTGAAACGCTACGAATCTATGAGTATTTTTTATTAGATTCTTACGAATAAATTCACAAAATTTAAGTTCAAATTTAGTAGATCCAACATATTTCAAAAAGTTCATACACTTAACAAATAAAAAATTGAAATAATTCTAAAATTTTATTTCATTATATATAAAAAATAATAATAATAAAAAACTCTAAACCCATAAAACTATGAAAATCATTTTACTAAATTCTCACATAACAAATAATTTTTTGTTAAAAATACACAAATTTCAAACCCAAAAATTCTTATTAATATTATTTACTATGCTCCAAAGTTAAAGTCACTATAGATCTCGAACCCAAAAGTTCTCATTAACATTATTTACTATTCTCCAAAGTTAAAGTCACTATATATATATAAAAAAAAAATATAGCTACCCACAACACTATTATTAAAGCAAAAGAGACAAACGTGGTCCTATGATATTAACATGTTATTTATTTCAAAAGTTTACAAGGTCCTCCTTTTAATTTGGAAATATCTAAATGGATGGTTCACTTCTTCCCTCTTGTCCACAATATATATTGTATTTTAATTTTGTTTTAATAAAAACATTTTGCAATTTGAATATAATAATATTTCATGTTTATAATTTATCTCTTTTAAAATATAATAAAAAATTGAGGGATAAAATCAAATTCTTTTTTTTCAAAAAATTAAATATCATTTTTTTTACATTTTCTATCTGAATTATCAAGTGTTTACGTTTTCTAAACTATCACATAAACTATTTTGAAATATACCCCAAAATTAAACTAATCTAGCTAACATTTTCCCACATACTAAATATTACTCTGTTTGTCTTGACACACTTTTTTTTAATCTGTTTCAAAAAAAAAATAATACATTTCTATATTTAGTGACAATTAAATTTTAGAATGATTGTTTTATCCCTAATAAGATGAGTTATAACCACACAAATATGTATAATTTGTTTTAGACCACAAGTTTCAGAAATTTACTTTAAACTTTTTGTCATATAACCACACAAATATGTATAATTAAATAGTGCAGTGATAAAATGTCATCTATAAAATTTAATATCGTAACAACAATTTCGAATAAAATTAAAATATTTTTGAGATGATTTTACCTTTAAAAAATGAATAAATAAACCTAAGACCATAATAGTCAAAACACTATCAACTCATGTCAATTTTAGGTAATTATATTTTGTAAACTCAACAAAAAGAAAAAGAAAAAAAATAAGATATCCATACTATATTTCCACAATTCCAAAAAGCAAATAGTCAAATTATTACACTATATAATAGGTCCACAATCCACTTCCATTCTTCTTTTCAAATCTTATATTATAACCTCCAACCAAAAAACCTACAAAAATAAATTTTAAAAAATCCAAAAAAAAAAAAAATTTATAAAAATGTATACCGGAGAAAATTCCGACCATATTTCTCAAGAACCAAATAATATATTTCTTCTTGCTAAAATTATCATCAATTCCTTCAAAATTTTTCTATTTTCCACCAAAAAAATTTCATTTTTAATTTTCTTTTTCCTTTCATTTCCACTTTCTTTTTTTCTCTTCTTATTATCCTTCCTAACTTTCCCTTTAAAAAATAGAATTCAACATCTTGAAGAAATATCATTATTTTCATCTATACATGTTGAGTCCAAACATCTATTAGAAGAAGCAAATGAAGAAGCTAAGTCTTTACTATTTTTTAAAATTTTATTTCTCTTTCCTACTTTTTTACTCTCCCTTTTTACCGCGGTTACCGCGGTAAATGTCGCTTTTTCCGTATGTTCCAACGGAAAACCGGCTATCCAAACGGTTTTTACCGCAGTAAAAGCTGTTTGGATACGGGTCGGGGCTACTACGATGTGTATTTACGTGATTATGCTCGCGTGTATCGTCGTGCCCGGGATGCTCGTGGCGTTTCTCGAGACCCGCCCGTTTGTTCGGGTGGTTGTTGAGGTTATCGGGTCGGGTTTGGAGCTCCATATGATGGCGGTTACTAGCTTGGCGCTCGTGGTATCGGTCAACGAAGGAATGTATGGGTTGGATGCTATTCGGGTCGGGTCGAGTTTGATGGAGGGTAAACGGGTATGCGGGTGGGTTTTATCCGGGTTATTTGTTTTGTTTTCGAATTTGGTTCGTGGCACGATGGAAATATCGATGGCGATGGCGATGGACGGTTCGGATTTCAAGAGGATTGAATCAACGGTTGTGATTAACTTGTTGTGGGATAATGTGGTTTGGATTTTTTTGTATGGTTTGATGATTCAATGGAGCTTTATTGTTACAACGGTTTTTTACTTTGATCTAAAAAAAAGAGATTCAATAAAAAGTGATAGAGATAGTGAAATTAGTTTAGTCTAAAAAAAATATATTTGTATGTAGTATTGTTATAGTTAGTATAAGATGTAGGATTCGTATTTACGACGTAAACAAGTCGGATATTGAATATGATTTTTATAAATTTAAAAGTTTGAAATTCTATCATAGTTCATTTAGTTTATCGAGTTCGAGATATGCAACAATAACTATTTTGTAGGCAAGTGAATTCCAGATTAAACTCTGGATCTACTCATTTCAGCTTTAGAAGATCGATTGGGAGATGAATTTCAATGTTGAAGACAAAAGCCAAGTTTTCTTTTCGTCTATTAAATATTTTAGTATTGTACCAAGTTCAATGAAGGCATAAATTCAAATAAATACATAAATTTATATAATATTTGTCTTCCATATAATAATCGAAATTTCTTCATTTTTATTTTGCGAGTTCAAAGTTAGGTCCTTTATTATTGTGCCTTTGTCATTCTTGTGTCTTTAGAACATGTCCTACGTTGTTTCAAAATAAAAGTAAGAATTTTAAAATGATTTTTAACAAAAAAAGTAAAAAAAAAAAAAAACTTTTAACCATTTTTATTGGATTTTGTTCCAAATATTTTTGGTTCCAAAATTCTTTTAAGAGAATCATATTCTCTCGTGATAAAAAGTTAGTCATGTCTACTTTAAAATATGTATGGGAATAATATTATGACTCTGTAATAAAGAGTTCTCATTCACTTTTCATAGCTCGAAATTCAAGAATATCATTAAAAAATTTGAATTTTAATTATTTTTCTTAATTATGAACTTCTCAAATTGTGTGTTTTTTTTTTTTTTTTAAAGTGTGTATTTGTATAAAATTCTATGCAAATTTAATTTCGTGATTTCAGTGGATAATAATTTGAGAAAACAATCTTCAATTGTATCACGTATCAAATTTATACAAATGCATGCATATACTACATATAGTAAATTTTAAATTGAACCAAAATGACACTCAATTATTATCTCTTTTTTATTAAATACATGAACATGTCCTTAAATTGACATTATTTTTTATATAAATATATGACGATAAATAGGTTAATATACAAAAAAGTGATGGTGGCCAAATCAAATAAAAAGAATTTAAGTAAATAAATTGAAAAATTATTTAAAATAATATCAGATAAATTAAAATGAAGAAAATCAATAACAAAAAAAAAAACTGGATTAACACTTTTCAAACTAACTAATAAAAAATATATGAATATATATATAAAAAAATTGTATCAGTACATCGAATTTCAACTTAATTTAGAACATATAAAGCAATGGCACCATAAATTAATTATCCTCAACTAGTTAGTTAAGCTTGAGTTGTTATAATTAGGACATCTTAATTTCTCTTACTAATTATATTTTGTGCAAAAATAGAATAATTTTTTAATTACAAATAATAAAAGAAATTTAAGTTCCAAATCATACATTTTTATTCAATAAGTTCTCAATATTTTTTGGAAAAAAATTCTAAATAATAAAGTAAAAGAAAATTGAGTAAATTATACTTAGCAAAGTCTATACAATCATAAAAGTATATAAAAATTTCAAACTTATAACTCTTCATTTGGAAAATTACCTACTCAATTAGCTTAATCAATGGTGCTTGGGGTAAAATAACTATCATTCAAGTCATGAAAGATTTACCATTATTTTAGCCACTAAATTTATAAATAGTATTATTTTTGTGAACCTTTTTTTGGGCAAATGGAGACTTTTGAAAAGTAAAAAAAAAGGACAACACTAAAAGATTTTTCTTAAGAAGTAATATATACTTTTTTGCAATGAAATCCTTGTAGTTATGAACTTCCATTGTATATACATGAACTCTACAAGTAAAACTCCAATTTAGTTGTTTTAAATTATTAAGCTTTTAAAAATAGACAATTATGTGATTAAGTTTACCCTAGAGTTGTGGTAAATAAATAACTTTCAAATGATTCTGTGTTGTAGCGAGTCTCGAAATAGGTCATATATGTGTAGATATTAATTTTTAAATATCTTTTTTCAAGAAATTATTATTTATTTTAGCTTTATTTATCGTTGTTATACTTTCACTTTCATTTGATTTATATTATTAGTTGTTTATTATTATTGTATCATCTTTCACTTTAATCGCGGATACTTAGCTATTTATTTTCTTGTCATTATAATTGTTTTCTTGTTTATCATTAGTGTAATCTATTACCATTAACATCTTCATTATTATTGCTACCCTTATCATCATAATACTAATTAATATTGTTTTGCTCCCAATTTTAAAAAAGTTGAAAAGCTAAAAAGGAATAATAAGAGAAATCAAGGGGCCTTAAGAGAAATCCTAAAGGACATGCACATGGGCCAAATTGACAACAAAACAAAGACAAGAGCCTAATTCTAAGGACTTAGACTTTAGCCCATTAATATTAATTTGAATAATACAAAACATTATTCAAATTCTACCATCAAACCCTAATGAGAATTATCAAGATAAATAAAAGTAAAAATTACATAAATATGTGGATATAGCTTATGGAACGTCTCCGAGAGGGAAGGGATGTATCCAAGTGTAGTTGATAGGGTTGTATTCGAGATAAAAGAAATGAACTTCAATCTAACTGTTCGAAGCTCACATTGAAGCTTTGACTAAATCTGAATCGCGCACTACTGGATCCATTCGCAGATGGCTCTCTCAATAGGACATGAACAATTTCTTATTGTATGAAAGATTCAAGAATTCTGAAAATAATTGATGTTATATGGGCTATTAATTAAGTATTTCACCTAGCATGTTTGATTTATTTAAGGGAAAATGCACAAGTACCCCTTAAACCATGTCCGAAATTTCAGAGACACATCTTAACTAAACTAAGGTTTTATTATCCCCTAAACTTATTCTTTTTGTAATTTTGTACACCTTTTGTCTTACATGGCACACTCCGTGACTCCACGCAATCGATACACGTGAGAGATAGTTGGATGCAACATAAGCCAAAAAGGTGCACAAAATTATAAAAAAATAAAAATTCAGGGGATACTAAAACCTTAGATTAATTAAAGTATGTCTTTGAGATTTCGATCATAGTCTAGAGAGGTACTTATACATTTTCCCTTACATAAACACGAACCAAAGCACACGATCGCAAGACTAAGAGATATTGACAAACTTAATTATATTTCTAAAATCAAATTTGAACATGGTTAGAGTAATCTAATCTGAAATAAAGCTTTTTCTTTTGCCATAAATATTGACCTATTACAAATTTACATAATCAACTTGAGCTAGACTCAATTTTTTTTTTTTTACAAATAATAGAGATTTAATCAACTGAAGCTGACAAATCTCATTGAGAAGTACATAGTCATAATCGACACAAATTGATGACTCGTTCATATAATCGGACTTAGCTTTCTTGAAAAAAAATAACAATTACAACGATCGATCTCGATTAATTTATATCATCAATAATTAATGGTAAATTATATATCTTGCTATATTCAATACTTTCTTGTAATTCAACTACCTCTTCTTCCCCTTTTTCTTTCTTACAATTAAAATATAAAACTGTATAATTAACTAACTCAAACACCTTCAATAAACAAGAACCACTAACCAAAATAAACATTGAATTTTTCTTGTTAACACTCCATTTCTTAATAATAATTTGAGTACCCCAAAAAATAATTAAAGCCAATAAATTGAACACAATATTTAAAATAAACCCTTTCATCTCATTTCCCTTAATTATTTTTCTAGCTTTTCCAAGAGCCATAACTCCATAATTACCTTCTTCAACAATTGAAACCACTAAGGCCATTACCCAAACGATCGATAAATAGAGATAAATAATATACGCGATTATCGCGAAAATAATAACCATTGAAAAATCATATAAGTTAGAGGTAGCTAAAAAAGGAGTTGCCATGGAAAAACAAAAGAAAAAATATCCAATAACAATAATTGTGGTGTAAAACATTGTGAAAATAAGCCTTTTGCATGATTTTAAAATCTTGATACCTAAATCTTTGAAATTTAAAGTTTCATTGTAGTATGATATAGAAGAAATTAAAATTATTGTGTTGGTGGAGAAAATTGAGATGAATAAATAGGAAAAAATTAATGAAAAATCAATGGCTAAAACAAGTTTTAAATTTTTGTTAATACTAGAAAGTAGATTACTTAGTGAAGAACCATTTATACTAGAAATAGGAATGAAAGATTCTTTGATAAATATATCTCTTAACAAAGAATCAGAGGTGAATTTGAAAAATAAAAAAAATATTGAGGTGAAAAGAAGATAAAAAATGGTAATTAATCCCATGATTTTTCCATTTTTTGGAATAAGTTGAATGGATTCTTTTAAAATTCTCACAAAACCAAAAAACTTGCAAAAAAATTCCATTTTTTCTTGATTTTTTTTTGGATAGTATGATTTGAGGAGATCTAGATAGTGAGTTTGGATTTTTGTACTTTTAATTCAAAATCCATATATAATATAAGCATTTGAGTTTTGAAAGTTTAAAGCTTTTTGAAGTTGTCAATGGAAGTAGAATTATGTTGTTTTATTTTATTTATATGAGGTCTTTGTTTGAAGTAGTCCTACTCTAGGCTGATTTATGTAAATATCTTTATATAAAGTTATTATATGAAATTTATCTTTATTTTAAAAAAGTTGTATGAATATAACATTAAAGAGAATAATTTCTAATTTGTTCTTATCATTTGTTTTTGGGAAAATGCATAAATATTCTCCTAGTTTATAATCGAAATTTACGAGACACATCTGAATTATTTTAAGTAACTATTACCCTCCTGAACTTGTTTTTTTTTTGTTATTTTGTGCACCTTTTTGGTTTGCGTAACATTCAAATATATCTCACACGCCTCAATAGCATGGGGTCACAGAGTGTGTCACATAAGACAATAGATGTATAAAATTATTTAAAAAATAGATTCATTGAGGATATTAGGACTTTAGTTTAGTCAATGTGTCTGCCAGATTTTAATCTTAGCCTAGAGGTACTTGTGCATTTTTCTTTTATTTTATCAAACTCTCAAAAATTATTTATTTTGAAGAGTGCATTTTGTGAGTAACATTTTCAAAAAAGATAAAATGAATACTTTTCTTAAGCCAAATTTTATAACATCAGAAAAATTGTTTCTACTGTTATTTATGCGTTTAATAGACTTTTTTTTATTATAGACTTAAATCTCTTGAAAATTAAATTAATTGTGATTAAGACAACACCAACTACGAAAAGGTCAAAAGATTATAGTCATTAGTCAATTATAGTAATTTCTAGGAAATAAACATTCATTTATCAATTAAATATATCAATCTTGTTTGACAAGTTCCTTGAGGGAACTTATTATATACGAACTAAATTTGACATTTTCATACAAATTTTGAGGTGGGAATTGATTGAAAATAATATATTTTTCTATATTAAATTAAAATTTAGTTACATATATATTATTATTTTCAAACTTCAATAGTAGAATTACATTGAGTTTTGAAATTAAAGTTTAATTTTTAACATCATTGAATGATTTCTTTGAATTTAAGGGCGGTTGTGGTGCTACTTCTATATAAATAGTGAATTTGATCAGAAATTTGGTCAAAATCTAAAAGTCTATAATAAATTGATCATTTTTTTTATTTTTAATTAAAAAAATATTAAAATTAAAAAAGTAAAATTATTTTAAAATATATAATAACATAATGTGAAAGAAATATATAATTTTACCATTCCAATCAAATTTTGGCCAAATTTTTGTTTCCATTATCTTTTTTCTTTCGACAAATATTATGGGAAGACTTAAAAAAGAAAATTCAAAAGCGCGTTAAAGGGGAATAGATTAAATGGATTTATATTTTTATATTACATAATTTTATATTTTGTAAAAAAAAATATTTTCCGTTAAAAAGAAAGAAAAATAACTTCTCTAATATATAAGCAAAATTATTTTTCTTATAACGATCTTTCATATTACATGTTTCAGATAATATTTTTACATTATTAGTATTAATATCTCTAGTACTCAAAATATTAATCAAAGCACTTCCCAACTTTCTGATAATATTAATTAAATAACTATATTCTTCACGAAAACTTACATTATATATAGAGATAAGTAAAAGAAAAATTTTGAAAAAATATAATATATGTATATTTATTTTTATACTTTAATTTGACTTAATAAAAATTAAATTCCGTTATTACGTGAAATTTTTTATTTTTGCAAGAATATATTTTCCGTTAAAAAAAAAATTAACTTCTCTTAAGTGGAATCATTTTTCTTGGGTCTTTTAACTTTTTATTTCTCATATAACTTGCTTCAACTAATTATATAATATTATTAATCATATGAAAGAAATACATTATATATATACACAAGTAAAAGTAAGTAAATTATGTAACATATTTTATATTATAACCCATTAATTTCTTCACATGCATATTTTTTATACTTGACTTTCACTAATTAAAATTATACCCCCTTTATTATATAATATTAAATATACAAAGATGGAGTTAATTCATAGAATAGTGAAAGTTCCATAGAGAAGTACGAGGGATAAGACACACATATCTCATAAACTATGATGTTAAAATTTTAGATACGTATTTTAATTAGATTAAGATTTTATTATTTTAATTTTTTTAAGAATATTTTTTAATTTATTTAGTATACTATGATAATTCTATCATATTAAGACGCGTAAAAAATATTAAAATTTTGAACGATTAAAAAGATGTACAAAATTTAAAATGATGTAAGATTTTGACCAACTTATAAATTAAGATTTCAATTCATAGAATTGTAAAATGTGTTGACTCAGTACACATTTTAATATTTTTATTAATTTAATAAACTTGAATGGAGTTTTATGATACCAATAAATTAATAATATCTCACCAATCAAACATATAGAAAAGCAATATAAATAGCAAGCTCATCATTCTATAGTTGAATCCAAACAAAAAAAACTAGACTCATAAAATTATCAATGGAGTTTAATCATATTTTTGGATTTCTCTCAATTCTCAAAGAATCCCTTCAATTAATTCCAAAAAATGGAAAACTATTTGCATTAACATGTTTTCTTAATATTCTATTTTCTTCCACCCTTTTATCAATTTTGAATTTTGAACTTAAATTCTTGTTCCATGATATTATTTTAAAGGCATCAATTTTATCTACTTCAATTGATGATACCTTTAAAGTCATGAAAATTTTTGCTGATATTAAGGAGGATTTTAGAATTATTCTAATTATATATGTTGCAATTATCATTAGTCTATCTTTAATCTCTTTTCTATACATAATTGCAACAATTATATTATCATATAATATCAATATTTCTCTCAAAGAACTTGTTTTAAAAATCTCAAAGGCATTTAAATATGCATTTATAACTAGATTATACACAAACATGTTAGGTATTGGTTACTTTTTTATTGTTTTGTTTTTATTAAGTCCTATTTTTGTTTCATCTAGCAATATTTTCCTTTTCTCTATAGGAATTTTTGTTGGAATAATATCTTTCCTATTTTTTCTATATTTATCAATTGTTTGGATATTGGCTTTAGTTATTTCAGTAATTGAAGAAGATTGTTATGGAATTAAAGCCATAGCTAAAGGTGGAAGACTCATTAAGGGGAATAGATTAAATGGATTTATGTTAAATATTTCATTTTCTATAATTTCATCATCCTTGTTCCTATGTTTTATGAAGATTAATAAACCAAATAAAGGGGTAATTAACCAGATAATTATGTCTATATTTCTGGTAATTATTTCTTCTTTGTTTAATTTATTGTTATTAGTGGCATATACTGTGTTATACTCTCATTGCAAGAAGAACCATGGAGAAGAGGAAGTTGAATTGGATGGGAGTTTTGAGTATAGCAAAGTATAAAAGAGGAAAATTCGTAATTACAGTTCGGTTCGAGTTTTAGGAATGAAGACATCTTTGTTTGGGATCGTATCGAGCAATTTCCTCTCATACTGCACCAATAAGCATTAGTCAATGAAGTGGATTTCAGATATCAGATGGTTATATATAATTTGTATATCATTTTCTTAGTAGTGCTTGATGCATATCAATTTTGCTCTCTTTTGTCTTTTTCTTTTTATGTATTGTGTTGGGATAAATGTTGTTATAACAATTACTCTCTTGTTCAAATTATTTGTCATTTTTTTTATAGAGTCAATTTATATAAATTTTGATATATATTATTGCAATTTGATAGTATTTTATGTGTAGCTTTCAAACACCTCAATTCTAAATTAGTTAAACTGATATTCGAAAAATAAAATATAACAAGTATTCAAGAACGCGGAATTATATCAATAATAAATGGTGTAGGGACTCTTAATCTTGACTTGGTCATATAATCAATAATGTAGTACTTCAGTCTTCTCCTTTTGAAAAGTCCAAAATTAAAATTAAGCAAGTCAAAGCATAATATTTAATTTTTTAAAAAAAGAGAGATGGAATGATTAAGGTCGATAAAAACAATTCGATAAATTTAATAGATAATTTTCTTAATAATTATATAAATCGAACCTATTTAAATTTATACATGATTGTTGATATTTTTGACTGAACCAATTATTTTCTTAATGTCGATTAATATCAACAATGACAACGTCTATCAAATATTATCTTTTAGAGCAAATAATTAAAATTATTTCTTTCACTTTTGTTAGAGCAAAATTATGTGAACTATTTGTATAACAGAAGATATATTAGCTCTAAATATAAAAGTAAATAGATATATCAAATCCTTTTCTCTATTTGAAATATTATATCTTGAGGTATAATTGATGTGTGTTTGTAGTCCAACGGTTAGGATAAATGATTTTCGAGCAATAGACTTGGGTTTGACTCTCGGTAGACACATTTTTATAGGATTCTTTTTTCCATAAACAATCTTTTCTACATTTGTTTAGCATGCAAAAATGAGGGGTTTAAATTTCTTTTTTCCATAAACAATCTTTTCTACATTTGTTATAGCACACAAAAATCGACAAAAATGGGAAATTTAACTGCTTCGGGACTCGTTTAACCTTGAAAATGAATCGTTTTGACCGTCTAGGCCAATTGGGTCTATAACTAAGGTATTAACGGATATCCATTAAAAATTTGGGAAAAAATGACGTCGCAATTCTGGATCACCAAAAATGATGGTGAACTATAGCACACAAAATCGATAAAATGAGGGGTTTACCTACTCCGGGACTCGTTTGACCTTGAAAATGGGTCATTTAGGCCGTCTGGGTTAGCTTAACTGGGTCCATAGCAAAGTATGAGCGGAGGTTCATGAGAAATTTTGAAAATGACGTCGAAATTCTAGATCACTAAAAAAGATGGTAATCTATAGAATATGAAAATCGGCAAAATGGAAGGTTTACCTGCTTCGGGGCACGTTGACCTTGAAAATGGGCCAACTAGATAAATAGCTAAGGTCTTAATGAACGTCTATGAAAATTTTGGGCAAAAGTGACATTAGAATTCCGGATCACCAAAAATATATGGACTATAGCACACGAAAATTGACAAAATGGGGGTTAATACCGTATACATGCTCTGGGGCTCATTTGACCTTGGAATGGGTCGTTTTGGCTGTCAGGGCCAATTGGGTCCACAACTACCGTCAAAACAGTCATCTACAAAAAAAATTGGGCAAAAATAACATCGAAATTTAGGATCACCAAAATCCATTGACTATAGTACACAAAAATTGACAAAATGGGGAGTTTACTTACTCTAGGGATTGTTTGACCTTGAAAATTGATCGTTTTGGCCGTTAGGGCGAACTGGGTCCACAACTAAGGTCTAAAAATGTCCATGAAAAATTTCAGCAAAAATGACGTCGAAATTCTAGATCACCAAACATCCATGGACTATAGCATACAAAAATTAAAAAATGGGGGGTTTCACTGCTCCATGGCTCGTTTGACATTGAAAATGGGCTGGTTTGGTCGTCTGGACAAATACGGTCCATAGTTAAGGTATTAAAGGACGTCCATGAAAACATTTAGAAAAACTGACGTCCGAATTCTTGATCACCAAATAAGATGAACTTATAGCACACGAAAATCAATAAAATATGGGGTTTACCTGCTCCGAGGCTCGTTTGACTTTGAAAATGAGTCGTTTTGACCGTGAGGACCAACTAGGTCCACAAATAAGGTCTTAATGAACATCCATGAAAAATTTGGGCAAAAATAACGTCGAAATTTTGAATCACCAAAAATCCATGGACTATAGTACACGAAATCGACAAAATGGGAGATTTACATGCTCCGGCTCGTTTGACCTTGAAAATGTTGTTTTAGCCATCGCGGCCAGCTAAGTCTATATCTACTGTCTTAACGGACGTCCATGAGAAATTTGGACAAAAATGATGTAAGAATTCTAGATCACCAAAAATCCATGGACTATAACATACAAAAATTGGCAAAATGGAGGTTTGCCTACTCCGGGGTTCGTTTGACCTTGAAAATCGATTGTTTTAATAGTCAAGGATAACTGAGTCTATATCTAAGGTCTTAACGAACGTCCATGAAAAATTTTGGCAAAAATAACGTTGGAATACTTGATAACCAAAAATCCATGGACTATACAACACAAGAAAATCGACAAAATAGGGGGTTTACTTGCTTCGGAGCTCTTTTAACCTTGAAAATTGATCGTAGGACCAACTGGGTCCACAACTAAGGTCTTAACGGACCCTGTGAAAAATTTCGATAAAATGACCTCAGAGTTCTAAATCACCAAAAATTCAAGGACTATATTAATTATTAATTAAGAAATAATCATTGCATTACTAATGGTCTACTTATAATACTAATTTCTATATTATGATTCTCATATTATTAAGTTTTGCATAACTAATATTTGAATTAAACGATTTGAGAGTTTATGTTTCACATATTAGCCGTGTAAATTTAGTTGATGTCAAATGATTTGGTGCTTGTACAACTGTCTTTTGATAGTTTTAGATGTAAATTTAGTAGGTGTTTGGTACGAAAGAAAATGTCTTTTAGGACAATAAGTTATTTTTTTTTAAAGTTCGGTATGTATATCTACATATTATTTTAAAAACATATTTTTATATAATTGAGATAAATATTATGGGAAGTGGAGTGGGTGTGTGGGGTGTGGAGTACTGGTGGGGATGAGGCTAGGTTTAGGGTTGTTCATGGTTATGGTTATAAAATCAAATTGAACCGCAATACGAATCAAAACAATTTTAAAAATCGATATTTGATTTGATTTGGTTAGGATTGGTTTTAAATTTTGAAAAATCAATAGTATTTGGTTTGGTTTTACTAAAAAATAACCGCAAAAATAAGCAAATCGAACCACAAAGTTATATATATAATTTTTTTATAATTATTTATAAATAAAATATACGTATTAAGTCTAAATTCCTCAATATTCATTACCTTAAAGATCACATTTTCTCTATTCTTTATAAAGTTTTCTAACGCAACATTAAATAATTTAAAGCCCAAGCTAAAGAAGATGGTAATTGATTAGTTTTGACTATGAAATATTGATTGTTTTTTTAAAAGTAATTTCTCAATATTTTAAGGTGTAATTCTATTGAAAAGTTTATTGATAAGATGTTAGAGATCTCCTCCATATACACCTTTTGATATCAACAATTTTCTCAATTTTGTTTGCAATTTCTTGCAATGAAATATATATTTCACCCCTTAACTCCACTTATATTAAGCAAGCTAAAGAAATATTTATGTCTCTTGATCCATCTAAGCTTCTGGATCCTCCAATGCCATCCTATAGTTTTTCCATATACCATCGCGATATATTTGAAAAATCAAACTTCAAGGATTATGACTCGTTGTTTGAAAGTAGACTTGCTCGATTTCATGCTAGAGCAAGTTATTTAGCTTCAATGTTTGAAGACCAAAGTTTGCAATTATTACACTTACAAATATGAATTCCCTAAAAATCTTTGTTTTCCCTCATTGTTCTCATTAAATTTAACAATAGTATATTTTTAAAAAAATATTAGAAGGAAAACAAAAGTAATCAAATTTGAACATTTTAAATGACTAGACTGCTCAATATTATAATTTTTTTAAAAACTATTTAAACCTATTCACGTTGATTGTGATGGAATGGTTGAAATACATTCATTTTTGACCAAATTTTATAGTAATAAGTCAAATATTTTCTCTCATTTGACAAGATTAAGAAGGAGTCAAACTTTGATCCTCTTAATAATTATAGTGAATTAAAATGGAAATAATAATAATAATAATAATAATAATAATAATAATATTGGCCTTATTTAGAAATGATTTAATTGCTAGTTGTTCAAAACTATGACTCATCAAAGAGAATCATATCTCTATAATAAACCTTTGGTGCTTTTTCCTTTTTTGACGTAGCATTTAATATTTTCAATAAAACTAAATCAGTATATAAATGATTATAAGTAGTGGTGAAATTATTGCAAAGTACCTTTCATACACTAATTTCTACACAAAAAATGGAAAAATTATTCCATTTTCACCTTTTCATTTCAATTTTTTTCTCAATTTTGTTTGCAGTTTGGGGCAATGAAAATTATTTTTCACCCCTAAACTCAACTTTTATTAAACAAGCTAAAGAAAGATTTATGTCTCTTGATCCATCTAAGCTTTCGGATCCTCCAATGCCATCCTATGCTTTTACTATTTACCATCGCGATGTATTTGAAAAGTCAAAGTTCAAGAACTATGACTCGTTACTTGAAAATAGGCTTGCTCGATGTGAGGATAGAGCAAATTATATCGCTTCAATTCTTGATGACAACAACAATGTCGAAGAAGGTGCAAATTATAGTATCCGCGAAAAGGTTCCAAAATCAACAAGTATTTATTTTGCACATGGTGAGTATGTTGCGTCTTTTTTGCTAGGCAGTAACGAAGTCAAGACTTTATTACAAATAGACACAGGTAGTGATTTAGTCTGGTGGCAATGTGGACCATGTGAGGCAAATAAGTGTTACAAGCAAGTTGATCCTTTATATTTCCCTACAAATTCGAAAACATATCGAAAAATCGATTGTAAGTTACATAGTTCAAGATGTTTAGATAATGTGGACAAAACTTATAAATGTAATTCTTATAATAATGAGTGTAACTACAATATTAGATTTATAAGTGGACAAAGATCAAAGGGTTTTATGAGTGATGATGTGATTACTTTTGCTTTAGACCATCTACCCATTAGGGTTACATTTGGATGTGGTAAAGATCAAATGGGTCGAGCCAATTTTAGTGGTTACTATTCTGGGATGGTTGGTCTTGGACGAAAAGTAAATGTTGGTTCATATTCATTACCATCACAATTCGGGTCAGATTTAATGTCCATATGTCTACCCGGATTTTATTCGGGTAAGTCATCTACTCTTAGTTTCCACACCGCCACGTGGCCAAGGACAACATCGGCAGAATTATTACAAAATAAAAAATTTCCTTTATTTTACTATGTCAATCTTTATAAAGTTTTTATTAACGATAAAGAAATTCCGGTCCACCCATCATGGTGGACTTTTACAAAAGGTGGTGGTGGTGGAGTCCTTGTGGATACAGGAACAACTATTACTCGATTTCCTAAGGATTTGTATACCGTATTTCGTTATACATTCTTAAGTGAAATAAAAGATATACCTCTGGTTAAAGGTCCGTCGAAGATTCTAGACACATGTTTTAAAGAGGATCCAAGTGGACGAGAGTTGTACTTTCCCGTTGTGAAGTTGTACTTTGGCGGTGTAAACCCTAATAACATGTTGTTATTGGCAAAAGATAGAGTTATGGTACACTTACAAGGACATTATTGTTTGGGTTTCATGGGGTGGAATAGATCTCATTCAATAATAGGAAGTAATCAACTTCAAGGTATAGGATTAACTTTTGATACATCACAAAATACTTTGTCATTTGATTTAGATGCATGTAGTTGAGATTTATGAATTTAATGAAAAATGTTACAATTTAAAGTTTGTATCTTTTATTTATTTGTGAAATATTAAAAGATATGGACATTTATAGATGTCGTTGTTTTTCTTTGGTTCGAATCTTGTATATGTTACTAGAAATATGGTTGCATTGGTGAATCGCGTGATAACTTATTGTTATTTTTCTTTTATTCGAATTGTGTATATGTTATCGTCTCATGATATGTGTTCATACGGTTATAATCCTAAAATTAGGGATAAACATTTGATTATTTCGGTTGAACTTTGTATTATTCGATTTCGATTGAGAAAAATGTTATTTTCTCTGAACTAAAACAAATTTGGTTTGATTTTTCACTTTTAATTTCAGTTATGTCATATAAGATAATATGGATTTGAATCTAATATATTTGAATATCTATTATAGTGAATGAGAAGCAACAATTAATCTCAAATCAAATAAATATTTGTTTCTCAATGAATGCTTAATATACAATTTGTGAATGGTGAAACTACATAAAATAAAGTTCCTAATATAGCATATATTTCCATGATATTTTCAATACTATGTTTAGGAATTTTTTATTGCAAAATTAATTATGTTTCTTTCTTTGATAATGTTAAAATCAAATGGTATCAAATTCTGATCCTCGTAGTGATTTTAGAGATGTTAAAAAGGAAAATAAATAACTATTGACTTCTAAAATCTTTTTTTTTTCTTTTTTTTCTTTTCCTTTTCTAATATATTTCCATGATATTTGCAATACTATATACAAGTGCAAGGAGTGGTAGACATATCTCAAACCAAATCAAGCAATTCGAAATATAATGGAGAAGTTCCTCCGTACACACCTTTTATTTCAATTATTTTCTCAACTTTGATAGTAGTTTTGAATTAACTTTTGATACTGCAACAGATACTTTGTCTTTTGAATTAGATGCATGTGATTGATTGAGTATCAATGAAAAATTTATGAATTTTGCCATCTAAAGTTGTATCCAAATCTACTATTGCTACTTCCTCCGTTCAATTTTAGTAGTTATGTTGTGTTTTTCCAAAGTCAGTTTGACTAATTTTCTAAGCTAAATTAGAACATATTAATTCTATGCTTTAAAATAAAAATTTATATATTTAAAAACTATACTGAAATTACTACAAATTGCTACTTTTTTTTCATGTCATATGATGAAAAGATACATCTTCAACTGTTAGTCAAAATTCATATCGTTTTACTTTAAAAAAGGAAACTATGACAACTTAAAAGGAACAGAGGAAGTACCTTTCGATGAATCAGTTTCATACCCCACTTCCAATCTAACAAAGCTGGAATAAAAAATTTAAGATGTATATGTGAGATCTCGGTCATATTCTAGTCTAGGGGCTAGTTGTGTCTAATCGCAATCTTAAATAATAAAGTTCCAAAATAGGATAAAATCCATTAGATGTTCTTTTTTTAGGAATTTCTTTTATTAAATTAAATATTTTCCTTAAGTTTGACCAAAATATAAAGAGAATCATATCTCTATATTTAACTTTGTGTTTCTTCTTATTCACATGAGCAAATTCAAGCAATTAGCAAAATAAAAATGGAAAAGTTTCTCCATTTTCACCTTATGATATCAATTTTATTAATTCTACTTGTTGTGTTGGAAAATGCAAATTCTCTATCACCCCTCAACTCAACTTACATCATGCAAACTAGAAAAAGATTTATGTCTCTCGATCCGACTAAGCTTCCCGATCCTCCGATGCCATCCTATACGTTTACTATTTACCATCGCGATGTATTTGAAAAATCAAAATTCAAGGACTACGACTCGTTGCTTGATAATAGACTTGCTCGATGTTATGCTAGAGCAAGTTATTTAGCTTCGGTTCTTGAATCTCAAAATGGTGCACCAGGAGGTGAGACATTGCCCCAACTGGTCCCTAAATCAACAGATATTTTCTATGGGAGTGGCGAGTATGTCGCGTCTTTTTTGATTGGTAGTCAAATGACAAAAAATTACTTGTTATTAGACACTGGAAGTGATTTAATTTGGTGGCAATGTGGACCATGTGAGGCTAATAAGTGTTACAAACAAGATCAACCTCTATATGATTCAACTGTATCCAAAACATTTCGAATAATCGGTTGCACTCATCATGGTAACAAGTGCAGGACTGTAAATCCAGGCTTTTATTGCAATGTAGAAAATTTCGAGTGTAGATATGATATGCATTACGGTGATAATTCACAAACAAAAGGTTTTATAGCAGACGACATGATTACTTTTCTTGTAGGACATTGGTCATCTAGGATCACATTTGGATGTAGCAAAGATCAAACCGGTGAACTAAATTTCAGTTCTTTCGCGTCTGGGATTGTTGGACTTGGACGCGATCTCCCAGATGGATATTCGTTGCCATCGCAGTTTGGGGGGAACGTAATGTCTATGTGTCTACCATCTTTTGATTCAGGAAAAGGATCGGTCCTGAGTTTTCAAACTAGCAAGTGGCCAAGAGCAAAATCAGCAGAATTGTTGTTTAATTATAGGTACCCTTCATTTTACTTCGTAAACATTTATAAAGTTTTTATTAACGATAGGGAGGTTCCGGTGAGCCCCTCGTGGTGGAATTTCAATGGACCTATGATGAACGGTGGAATGTTCGTGGATACAGGGACAAGTTATACAACTTTTCCTCATGATTTCTATACTGTATTCCGTTACATATTCAGAGAGGAAGTGCAAGATATTGCCATGGCTGAAATTCCTGTCCAACCTTTCGACACTTGCTATAAGGAAGATCCAAATGGTCGCGATTTATACTTTCCTGTAGTGAAGCTGTACTTTGGGAGCGTTAACTCGAGCACAATGTTGTTTCTGGCACAACAACGAGTTGTTGTGCACTATCGCGGGCTTTACTGCTTGGCTTTCGTTGGATGGAGTAGTGAGAGATCAGTATTAGGCATGAATCAACTCCAAAGTGTAGGATTAACTTTTGATACTATAGCAAGTACTTTGTCATTTGACATAGATGCATGTGATTGAGTATAAATATAAAGCTAAACTCTTTTTATCTCTTGAGAATCTTCGTCTTTTTTATTTCCTGCCAAACTATAACATAGTAAGTTGGAGTATTCAGCTGACACAGTGGAGATAACTTAAAGTGTCATAGCAATGATTGAATTATACATATACAATGATTATTGTTTTTTTAAAACACAAACAAGATTTAGAAGCAAAGTATATCATTAAATTAGCATGTCCTCGTTTAATATCGACATTATAATCTTTATGTAACGTGTTCACCAATCAAACTATCCTTTCGTGGGGACAATAATCTGATTCTTTTCCCCTGAAGTGGACGAATATTGTTGGACAGAAGGAGTATAATTGATGAGATGTAAATAGGAATTTTAATTAATAAAGTTCCTAAATAGCAGATTCCTTGAGATTTATTAATGCTCTTTTTAGGAATGTCTTTCTTACAAAATAGAATATTTTCCTTAATTGGACAAAGATATAATTGAAGAGAATATTTAAATATGTGTTTCTTCCTATTTGCATAAACAAATTGAAGCAAAATGCCAATGGAAAAGATCCTCCATTTTCATCTTTTCACTTCTATTATTTTCTCAATTCTACTTTTTGTGTTGGGAAATACAAATAAAAATTCTCTATCACCCCTCAACTCAACTTACATAATGCAAGCTAGAAAAAGATTTATGTCTCTCGATCCGACTAAGCTTCCCGATCCTCCAATGCCATCCTATACTTTTACTGTCTACCATCGCGATGTATTTGAAAAATCAAAATTCAAGGACTACGACTCGTTGCTTGATAATAGACTTGCTCGATCTCATTCTAGAGCAAGTTATTTGGCTTCGGTTCTTAAATCTCAAAATGGTGCACAAAGAGGTGAGGTGCTCGAGCTTGTCCCAAAATCAACGGATACTATATACAGAAATGGTGAGTATGTCGCGACTTTTTTGATTGGCACTCAAATGATCAAAAATTACTTGTTAATAGACACTGGAAGTGATTTAGTTTGGTGGCAATGTGGACCATGTGAGGCGTGTTACAAACAAGATCAACCTCTATATGATTCTACTGCATCCAAAACATTTCGAATACTTGGTTGTAATAAATATGGTTTAAGATGCAGGACTGTAGATCCAGCCTTTCATTGTAATCAAGAAAATTTTGAGTGTCGATATGATTTGGTATACGGGGATCACGCGCAAACAAAAGGTTTCATAGCAGATGATTTGATTACTTTTAATTTAGACGATCATCGAACCATTAGGATCACATTTGGATGTAGCAAAGATCAAACTGGTGAAAAGAATTTCAGTTCTTTCTCTGCTGGGATTCTTGGCCTTGGTCGCGGCGATGGTCAATATTCTTTGCCATCGCAATTTGGGGGTCACATAATGTCTATGTGTCTACCAACTTTTAATTCAGGAAAAGGATCAGTTCTAAGTTTCCATACAAGCAAGTGGCCAAGAGCAACATCAGCAAAATTGATATTTAACTATAAGTTCCCTTCGTTATATTATGTCAACATTTATAAAATATTTGTTAACGATCGAGAAGTTCCAGTGAATCCTTCATGGTGGAAATTTAAATCAGATATGGGTGGTGGAATGTTGGTAGATACAGGGACAACTTTTACCTTTCTACCTCATGATTTTTATATCTTACTCCGTTACGTATTCAGAGAAGAAGTACAAGATATTCCTATAGCCGAAGAACCAAGCAATACTTTCGACACTTGCTATAAGGAAGATCCAAGTGGTGGTAATTTATACTTTCCTGTTGTGAAGTTGTACTTTGGCAGCGTAAACTCGAGTACAGTGTTGCTTCTGACACAAGAACGAGTTATTGTGAACCATCGTGGGGTTTACTGCTTGGCTTTTGTTGGATGGGATAACGATTTTTCAATACTAGGCATGACTCAACTCCAAGGAGTAGGATTAACTTTTGATAGTTCAACAAGTTCTTTGTCATTCGACATAGATGCATGTGATTAACTTTTGATAGTTCAGCAACTACTTTGTCATTCGATATAGATTCATGTGATTGAGTATAAAAATTGGTACTAAATGTTATTCTATTTTGTTAGTCGCATCGATAGGTGCCTTGGAACAAATTCTTCAGTCATTTTACCAACCAACAAGTCTTTCATTCATGCTCTCAATTTAAGAAAATCTTTTACTTATTAGACAAAATAATATATAGGAGTCAAATTTTGCAGTTATGATAAGAAAATCTACTATGATGAAAATTGAATTTACATATTAACTCATTTTTTAAAATCTTTTTTGTTGTTAGTCAAATCATGTATTTACTTGTTTAACTCTATACAAGTTTCAGTGTCTACTTATGTATATCCAAAGTTAAAAGACATAAACGTAAAATGAAGCCAAGTTAAAGACAGATTTATGTATTATGCCTAAAAGGTACTTGCTAGTAGACACTGGCAGTGATTTAGTTTGGTGGCAATGTGGACCATGTCGAGTAAATAAGTGTTACGAACAAAAATATGAACCTTTATATGATTTAACTAAGTCAAAAACGTATCGAGAACTTGATTTCATTGCACAAAATACAAAATGTTTATTAAAGCCCAAGGTTTTCGAATGTTGTGAGTATGATAATACATTTGTCAATGATTACAAATACGTGGATGGAGCAAGAACAATAGGTTGGATTGCAGAAGACGTGATTACTTTTGTTTTTGGACCAAAATCCGGTAAGGATTCTTTTTAGATGTGGCAGAGATCAAACAAGTGGAACAGAGTTAAGTGGTGAATATTCGTTACAATCGCAATTTGATGCAGATATAATGGCTATATGTCTACCGGAATTTTACTCCACAAGACCATCAACAATTAGCTTGCATACAACACCATTTAAGAAAAAAACATCAGCAGGACGAATACCATTCCAAATTCCCTACATTTTATTTCATCAAATCTTTTTAAAAATTTTATTAACGACAAGGAAATCCCATTGTTCCCATCATTGTCGAGGAATTTTGGAATTGGCCTGACCGGTGGTTGCATTGTGGATACAGGATCAACTGATACCAGTTACCGTGAAAGAATTTTATCGTGAATTCTGTGATACATTCAGAAAGGAAGTACGAGGTATTCCTTTGTATGAAGCTCTACTTGGAGATTTGACACTTTTTATATGGTGAATCCAGGTGTGGTACCAACTTACCCCGTTGTGAAGATGTACTTTGGTCACCAAAACCTAGAAAATTTGTTGTTATGTCAGAACAACGAGTTGTGGTGCATGAGAGGGGGCTATTCTGTCTGGCATTTACGAAATGGAAATACCACGTCGCACTTATATGAAGTTATCAACTTCAAGGTATAAGATTAACGTTTGATACTGCGACTAATACTTTGTCTTTTGACTTATATGCAAGTAACTGATTGAGTATCTACGAAAAAAATTTAGAAATTGTTCCCAAATCTACTTTTACTAGCTTGTGTTCATTCTAAAGATATGACATATGAGCCCAACTCGACCCCAAAAGCTAAACTCGACTCCAAAAGCTAGCTCATGAGAGATGATCGTCCAATTTAATATAAGCGGGCCGCTAGTCCATTCACCAACCAATGAGGGACTTTGACTTATTTTAACACCCCTCACACTTCACGCCCAAGTCCAACCGAAGTGTGGACCGGGAGCCTAAATGGTGATGGTCCTTACTCTGATTTCATGTTAAGTTATGACACACACCCTAACTCAACTCCAAAATTTAACTCATTAGTGAGAATTGCTCAAGTTCATATAAGCAAACCACCGGTTAATTACCCAATAAATGTGGGATTTTGACCCATTCTAACTCCCCCTTGACACTCAAGCCTACATGGAGCGTAGATCGGGAGCCCAAGTCAATTCCCCAATAGATGTGGGATTTTGACCCATTCAGGTTGGAATTGGACCTTCTATATTGTTCTTGTTTAATTTTAGTACATTAAGAACCAAGTAAGTTTCAATGTCACCTGGAATTTGTTGATCGCGGGATCAAAAGTTACTCTAAATCTGATTAATTTGTTTTGATATATCTGAAGGAATGGTACTATATAGCTTCTTGTTTGAAAAACAACAACTTTGAATGTGTAGTGGAAACTCACCCTATTACTTGTATGTCTTCTTTGTTTATGAAAATCTCACATTTTTTCTGATCCCAATAACATTTTACCTAGAAACTAGTCAGCTCAAATTTATTGGTAATTTCTCAAACTCACTGCAAGAATTTCAAGGAAATGTATTTGTATGTATATTGTGTGATTTGCATGTATCTGAAATACCAATTACATGAGAGATTGGCGAGTGAGGTGGGACAGATCGGCAAGGGTGGTGAGCGTCCACTCGGATACAATATATCTAAAATAAACTACACCTAATTTTGACCTCGTGAATCTAAGATTCATGTGACTAGATGTATCTAGAGGCACCAAAATTGGGTAAGATACGTAATATTGCAGACTAGAGTGTATCTTATTAATTAGCTCTTAAACTAGTAAGATATATGCAAGTTTCCCTTAAAATTAGCCCTACCAGGGGATAACAATCCCAATTTAAAAATTAATCCTTAAAAAAATATTTTTTATTTATTAGAAAAAATAATAAATAAGGAGTCAAATTTTGATCCTTTTACAGTTATACTAAGAAAATCTACTATTTGTCTTTATGAATTAAATATATAATTCATTTTATTGTTGGTCAAAAGATAATCAATTGAATATGCAATTCATAGATTTCATGAGATTTATTAACTCTTTTTTTAGGAATTTCTTTCTTCCTATTTGCTTTAACAAATTAAATCAATTGACAGAATACCAATGGAGAAGATCCTCCATTTTCATCTTTTCACTTTTATTATTTTCTCAATTCTACTTTTTGTGTTGGGAAATACAAATAAAAATTCTCTATCACCCCTCAACTCAACTTACATAATGCAAGCTAGAAAAAGATTTATGTCTCTCGATCCGACTAAGCTTCCCGATCCTCCAATGCCATCCTATACTTTTACTGTTTACCATCGCGATGTGTTTGAAAAATCAAAATTCAAGGACTACGACTCGTTGCTTGATAATAGACTTGCTCGATGTCATGCTAGAGCAAGTTATTTAGCATCAATTCTTGAATCTCAAAATGGTGCAATACGAGGTGAGGTGCTCGAGCTGGTCCCAAAATCAACGGATGCTTTCTACAGGAATGGTGAGTATGTCGCGACTTTTTTGATTGGCACTCAAATGATAAAAAATTACTTGTTAATAGACACTGGAAGTGATTTAGTTTGGTGGCAATGTGGACCGTGTGTTGCGTGTTACAAACAAGATCAACCTCTATATGATTCTACTGCATCCAAAACATTTCGAATCATCGGTTGTGATAAATATTCTTTAAGGTGCAGGACTGTGGATCCAGCCTTTCAGTGTAATCAAGAAAATTTTGAGTGTAGATATGATTTGGTATACGGGGATCATGTGCAGACAAAAGGTTTCATAGCAGATGATTTGATTACTTTTAATTTAGACGATCATCGAACGATTAGGATCACATTTGGATGTAGCAAAGATCAAACTGGTGAAAAGAATTTCAGTGCTTTCTCTGCTGGGATTCTTGGCCTTGGTCGCGGCGATGGTCAATATTCTTTACCATCGCAATTTGGGGGTCACATAATGTCCATGTGTCTACCAACTTTTAATTCGGGAAAACCATCGATTCTTAGTTTCCATACAAGCAAGTGGCCAAGAGCAACATCAGCAAAACTGTTATTTAACTATAGGTACCCAATATTTTATTATGTCAACATTTATAAAGTTTTTGTTAACGATCGGGAAGTTCCAGTGAGCCCTTCATGGTGGAAATTTACATCAGATATGAATGGTGGAATGATAGTAGATACAGGGACAACTTTTACCCGTTTACCTCATGATTTTTATGTTGTTTTCCGTTATATATACAGAGCAGAAGTAGAAGATATTCCTATGGTTGAAGATCCAGGGAATATTTTCGACACTTGCTATAAGGAAGATCCAAGTGGTCGTAATTTATACTTTCCTGTTGTGAAGTTGTACTTTGGCAGCGTAAACTCGAGTACAATGTTGCTTCTAACACAAGAACGAGTTATTGTGAACTATCGTGGAGTCTACTGCTTGGCATTTGTTGGATGGGATAGTGATCTTTCAATATTAGGCATGACTCAACTCCAAGGAGTAGGATTAACTTTTGATAGTTCAACAAGTACTTTGTCATTTGACATAGATGCATGTGATTGAGTATAAAATTTGGTATTAAATGTTATTCTGTTTTGTTAGTCGCATCAATAGATGCCTCGGAACAAATTTTCTCAGTCGTCTTACCGTCCAATTAGTCTTTTTTCCAAACTTCTTTTTTATTATTGCATTCTTGCCTAAGAGAAATATTTGCAATTCTGAATTGGATAGCAAAACAATGATCCAAATACATCCTCTTCTTCACTTTCTTCAAATATGTCCTCACCTTTTAGGTTTCCAAATTTTACAACAAATCCGATTAATTTTATATATATATATTGTTAGTGAAAAAACTTACAAAATAATAAAATTGCAAGATTACAATTGAAAATAAAATGAAGAAAGTAATGTCTTCAGGCTGAGGCGCGGATATCTCGCTCTCTTTAAGGAGATTCAAGCCCACTGCAGCAAATGTTTTCACCGGTCCAGCAGTAGTCCTCTTTGACTTGTCCCCTCCAGGATACAACAGCCTTCACAAAGTATAACTCAACAACTCTGGACAAGAGTTGAGTCCAAAACTCCACAAAAAAGAACACCTCCCTTCAACTAATAAGAACTCTCTTTTAGACTAACTCTTTCACTCTTTGTTTTCTCTTATGAATTGTGTGTCTCTAAAACCAAATGAAGACTACCACTATTTATACTACAAGAAGTCTTCCTAGCAATGAATAGGAAGATAATGGAGGTAGTAAATAGTGAAGATAATGGCCTTAGGAGTTTCATAGGTTACAATGGGAGTTACATAGGTTACATAAGTTACAATGGGAGTTACATAGGTTACATAGGTTACAATGGGAGTTACATAGGTTACATAAGTTACAATGGGAGTTACATAGGTTACATAGGTTACAAAGAGTAATGGAGGAATTAAGAATGAAATACATTGATGGATAACCAATGCTAATGGATGATGTAGAAGTCATCCATTCCAATGTTCATTCTTATAACTCCAAAATAAAGCAATTTAATATGTTAAATATTAATATTAAAATGCTAATAACCTAACAATCCCCCACTCATTTTAATATTTAGATAAGAGAGTATATCAGTTGAAGGAAGACTACTATGCATAATGAAGGTGTGCTCTGCATTGAACCTCCACTTAGTGAAACAGTAACTTTTACTCCAGAGTCGTAGTGGTCTCAGACTTGAACTATGACTGCTTAAGGGAAATAAAATATCACTGCTCACACATAATAATCAAGGTGTTGACATAAGCTTTAACAGCCAGCACGTTATGGCCATGTGCTATCCCGGTTTCATGAGTGCATTTGAGAATAAGCCCCATTCTCATAGGAAGCGACCTACTTCCACACATCACATAGGTGAAATCTGTCGAGAGTGCTCCTGTAAGATTAACACTCCACCCATACGGGCTACAGATATTCATTAAGAGTTTTATCAACTCAACCTTCACAAACTACAGGAAATAATGCACTCACATCATAGGGAGGGGAAAAAAATGTGCATTTTTCACAACAAGTCATCATATGATTAGTTTTTCCCTTTGAACCTGGTTATAGGATCTCTAGTCCCCAAGTTGAGTTTCCTCATATATGACTCAAGGATTTGTAGGCTTCAATCCCATCCCCCTCGATGTGCTCCAGACCTTTTTTCTTGTTAAGGCCTTTGTAAGAGGATCTGCAAGATTATCACAAGATTTGACATAATCAACATTAATGATACCATTTGTCAAATACGATCTTACATTACTGTGTTTCCTCCTTATAGGTCTGGATTTACCGTTGTAATAACGGTTTTGAACTCTACCAATTGCAGCGGTGCTATCACAATGAATTAAAATAGGAGGAATTGGTTTTTCAAAATAAGGAATTTGAAACAATAAATCTCTTAACCAATTCGCTTCCTCACTAGCTGAAGCTAAAGCAATTAGTTCAGCCTCCATGGTAGAGTTAGCAATTATAGTTTGCTTTTTTGATCTCCAACAAACAGCACCACCACCTAAAGTAAAGACATAACCAGTGGTAGAACAGGAATCACCTGACAAAGTGTTCCAATCCGCATCACAAAAGCCTTCAAGTACAGCAGGATATTTTTTATAGAACAAACCACAATTTTTCGTTCCAATTAAATATCTCATAACTCTTGTTATAGCATGCCAATGTTCATTACCTGGCTTGCTTGTAAACCTGCCAAGTACTCCTACTGCATATGCAATATCAGGCCTAGTGCAATCAGTCACATATCTCAAACTTCCGATTATACTAGCATATTCCTTTTGATTTATTACATCATTTTCACTTTCAACAGGAAATAAGTGAACACTTGAATCAAAAGGAGTAGCAACATGCTTGCAATCATGAAAGTTATATTTTTTCAAAATTTTCTCAACATAATGTGACTGGTCAAGGAAAATCCCCTCACATGTTCTTGTTATTTTTATTCCAAGAATAAAATTTGCCTCACCAAGATCTTTCATATCAAAATGGCTTCTAAGAACATTTTTAGCTTCATCAATAACATTCATGTTAGAGCCAAAGATCAACAAATCATCAACATATAGGCAAATGATCACATGTGAATTATTCCAAGACTTATGATATATGCACTTATCACACTCATTTGTTTTAAAATCATTTTCAATCATGCAGGAATCAAACTTTTCATGCCATTGCTTTGGTGCCTGTTTCAAGCCATATAGGGATTTAGTAAGTTTACATACTTTGCTTTCTTGGCCTGCTTCAACAAAACACTCGGGTTGGTCCATATAAATTTCTTCATTTAGGTCTCCATTTAGAAAAGCAGTTTTTACATCCATTTGATGAATTTGCAAATCAAAAATTGCAGCCATAGCAACTAAAAGTCTAATGGATGTAATTCTTGTTACCGGAGAAAAAGTATCAAAAAATTCTAGGCCTTCTAGTTGTTTAAAACCTTTTGCAACTAGCCTAGCCTTGTATTTATCAATAGAACCATCCGGTTTCAACTTTTTCCTTAAGACCCATTTGCAACCAATTGTTTTACAACCCGGTGGTAAATCAACTAACTTCCAAGTTTTATTAGAAATTAGAGATTCCATTTCATCATTTACAGCCTCTTTCCAAAAAATAGAATCATGTGAAGATAATGCTTCTTTCAAAGTTAGAGGGTCATTTTCAACATTAAACACATAAAAATCAGGACCAAAATCTTTTTCTACTCTAGCTCTTTTACTTCTTCTTAACTCAAAATCAACAACTTCTTTATTTTTCAAAGTTGAAGTAGAAGAACTAGGTAGTGACAAAATATTTTGTTCAATCCTTTGACCCCCACTATTTTTAGTATCAAAAGGAAATTTATTTTCATGAAAAATAGCATCACCAGATTCTATTACAATATTATCTTCAAGATTAAAAAATCTATAGGCTGTACTATTTGAAGCATAACCAAGAAAAGCACAAGTAGTAACTTTCTTACCCAACTTTGTAATCTTGGGATCCATTAGCCTCACAAAGGCTAGACAACCCCAAACTCTTAGATATCCCAAACTTGGCTTGTAACCTTTCCACAATTCAAAAGGTGTCAATTTAGACTTTTTATGAGGCACACGATTCAACACATAACAAGCAGTTAAGATAGCTTCACCCCAAAAATTTAAAGGTGCATGTGACTCAATAAGCATGACATTAGTCAATTCAACCAAAGTTCTATTTTTCCTTTCTGCTACTCCATTAGACGAAGGAGAGTAAGGAGGAGTAGTTTCATGAATTATTCCTAATGATCTAACAAAAGAATTAAACTCATTTGATTCATATTCACGGCCTCTATCACTTCTAATTCTTTTTATTTTTCTTCCAAACTGATTTTCAACCTCATTGAGATAAGTTTTGAAATTTTCAAAAGCATCACTTTTATTTTTCATCAAGTAAACATATGTAAACTTAGAAAAATCATCAATGAAAGTGATAAAATATTTATTACCTCCACGAGTTAGAATTCCACCAAGTTCACAAATATCAGTATGAACTAATTCTAACAAATCAGTTTTTCTTTCAACTTGAAAATGAGGCCTTTTAGTGATCTTGGCTTTACTACAAGCCTCACACTTTTCAAAATTCTTTTTAACCATTGGGATTAATCCTAAACTACTCATGATTCCAACATAACGATCATTAATATGACACAAACGAGCATGCTAAAAATTAGTAGAAGAAAGCATATAAACAGAAGTAGAAGTTTTATTCATTTCAACATTCAACTTAAACATCTCATCACATGCATACCCCTTCCCCACAAAAATACCTTTCTTCACTATTACATATTGATCAGATTCAATAATCTGTTTAAAGCCTGCTTTATTAAGAAGAAAACTAGACATCAAATTTTTTCTCATAGAAGGAGTATAAAGTACATCTTTCAATGTTAATATCCTTCCAGAAGTAAAACACAATTCAACATCTCCCTTTCCAAGCACTTGAGTAGTGTGAGCATCACCAAGCATGATGGTTTTGGGCTCCTCAAAATGAGTATATTTTTTAAACCAGTCTTTGTCATAACAGACATGACGGTTTGCACCAGAATCAGCCCACCATCCATCAACATTCTCAACCATGTTTATGTCGGTAATCACCGCCACAAAAGGTTCTTCGGTAACGTTTGCCTGAGGGTTAGGACCACGTTTCCGGAATCTGCAAAATCGAGCAATATGCCCACTCTTGCCACAAACAAAGCATGGTCCCTTTTCTTGAACTTGTTGATTTTGTGCTTGGTGATTTTCACCATTATTTTTCTTGGGAGGTCTACCATTATTTTTCTTGAATTTTTTCTTCTTAGGCTTTAAAGAAGTATTTTTGTGAGTTTCAGGAGTAGCATTATTCGAAGTAATTAAATTTACCTTCGATGTGATGTTGTTCTCTTCTGTTTGTAAAAGTGCATCTTGGCCTCTTGCTTCTTCTTCCATGCGGATTTTCATTATCAAGCTTTCAAGAGAGGTTTCCTTTTGTTTATGGCGCATAGTTTTTTGAAATTCCTTCCAAGAAGGTGGAAGTTTATCCACTATGCCACAAACAATAAGGTTATCTCCAATTTTAACCTCTTCGGACCTAAGCTCTCCAACAATCATGATGAAGTCTTGAGCTTGATCTACCACTGATTTGTTGTCCACCATTTGGAAACGAAAAAATCTACTAGCTGCATATTTTTTCGCTCCAGCCTCTTCGGTATCATACTTACTCTGCAATGCCTTCCAAATTTTCTTTGCACTAGAGTAAGTTCTATCATAATAATCATAAAAATTATCAGATAGACAATTAAGAAGATAATACCGACACTTATAGGAATCACCATCGTACTTTTCCACTTTCTCTAGATGAGAAATAGTTTCATCATCATTCATAGTGGTGATGTCTTCTTTATTTGGATTCTTCTCGGTTAATACATAAGAAACATTGAGAAGACTTAAGTAGAAAAGTACTTTACCCTTCCATCTCTTGAAATGGTTACCATTGAACCGAAATGGCTTGTTAAGATCTCCCATCTTGACATCCGCGGTTTTTTCAATTGTAGCCATCTTAGAATCTCCTTAAAATTGTTAGTGAAAAAACTTACAAGATAATAAAATTGCAAGATTACAATTGAAAATAAAATGAAGAAAGTAATCTCTTCAGGCTGAGGCGCGGATATCTCGCTCTCTTTAAGGAGATTCAAGCCCACTGCAGCAAATGTTTTCACCGGTCCAGCAGTAGTCCTCTTTGACTTGTCCCCTCCAGGATACAACAGCCTTCACAAAGTATAACTCAACAACTCTGGACAAGAGTTGAGTCCAAAGCTCCACAAAAAAGAACACCTCCCTTCAACTAATAAGAACTCTCTTTTAGACTAACTCTTTCACTCTTTGTTTTCTCTTATGAATTGTGTGTCTCTAAAACCAAATGAAGACTACCACTATTTATACTACAAGAAGTCTTCCTAGCAATGAATAGGAAGATAATGGAGGTAGTAAATAGTGAAGATAATGGCCTTAGGAGTTTCATAGGTTACAATGGGAGTTACATAGGTTACATAAGTTACAATGGGAGTTACATAGGTTACATAGGTTACAAAGAGTAATGGAGGAATTAAGAATGAAATACATTGATGGATAACCAATGCTAATGGATGATGTAGAAGTCATCCATTCCAATGTTTATTCTTATAACTCCAAAATAAAGCAATTTAATATGTTAAATATTAATATTAAAATGCTAATAACCTAACATATATATATATATATATATATATATATATATATTTGAAGTGATTGTTCAATAGCATGTCGCCCAAACATCGGCATTTTAGTGTTAAAACGAGACACGGAATGGGAAATATAGATTTTTACATTTTTGTGTGCTATAGTCTATGAATTTTAGTTAATATGTGACCCCGGTCATTTTTTTGCCAATATTTTTAATGGGCATCCGTTTCGATCTTACTAATGACGCTTGTTAGTCTGAAGGGACAAACATCGACATTTTCAAGTTCAAACAAGGCTCGAAATGGAAAATGCCAATTTTTCCATTTTTCGTGTGCTATATCCAATGGATTTTTGGTGATAAGTAATCCCGACGATTTTTTGGCCAAAATATTTGTAGGCGTCTGATACGACCTATCTAATGGCGTGTCCTTGACGGTAAGGGAAAATGTCAGCATTTTTAAATGAAGTTCGCAACTGAAAGTACCAATTTTTCCATTTTTTGTGTGCTATATAGTCAATGAATTTTGATGAGATCCCTACGATATTTTGGCCAAAACTTTTTGTGGGCATCCGTGACAACTTATGGTGTGCATTTGTCCGGAGGGGTAAACGTTGACCTTTTCAAGTTCAAATAAGCCCAAATGGGAAATATTATTTTTAAAATTTTTTGTGTGCTATAGTCCATGTAGGTTGAATTATATGTGATCCCAGCGGGTTTTTGGCCAAAATATGTTATGGGCGACCATGACTACCTATAAAATAACATGTATGGGTACAGATGAGCAAACGTCAGCATTTTCAAGTTCAAATGAGACCCGGAACGGGCAATACTATCATTTTTTTAGCCGAAATTTTTTGTTGGCATCTGTGACGACCTCATTAATAGCCTGCATTGGTTTGGAGGGGCAAACATTGGCATTTTAAAGTTCATACGAGGTTTAAAATGGGAAATACTAATTTTTCACTTTTCGTGTGCTAAGAGTACATGGATTTTTTTGGGTGATATGTAATCTTGAAGGTTTTCTGGCCGAAAATTTGTGTGGGCGGCTATGACGACCTCATTAATGGTGTGTGTTGGTTTCGAGGGGCAAACATTGACATTTTCAGGTTCAAATGAGACTTTGTTTTCTCAGAAGTATGCTCGAATACCTTAACACAACAAAAGAAACACAGACAAAGGATTTAGTTTGGTAATATCTCATTAACTACTGCAAAACACAATAGACTTCTATAAGAAAGCCATTTAACTTCACCCTAAAAACTGTATTACAACAACAAACAGAAGCAAACATCTCTCTCCTATAAGAATTAGACGACTCATTGATAGCCCACCTTGAAATAACCGGAGTCGATTTCGACAAGTCTCATTGCTCCCCTATATCCTTCTTAGATTCAAACTAGACTCGAAACTGGAAATATCAATTTTTCTTTTTGTGTGCTATAGCCCATTGATTTTGGGTGATATGTGATTCCAGTGGTGTTCTGGACGAAATTTTTTATGGGCGTCCGTACTAAGCTTATTAATGGCGTGCAATGGTTGGAGGGGGAAACATTGACATTTTCAAGTCCAAACAAGCCAAAATAAGAACCTAATTTTTTTATTTTCCGTGTGCTGTAGTCTATTATTTTTGGGTGATATGTGATCCTAGTAGTTTTTTTGCCAAACTTTTTGTGGACCTCCATTATGACCTCATTAATAGTGTGTGTTGGTCCCAAGGGGCAAACTTAGACATTTTCAAGTTCAAACGGGGCCCGAAACGGGAAATAACAATTATATCATTTTTCGTTTGCTATATTCCATGAATTTAGGGTAATATGTGATCCCAATGGTTTTTGATATAATTTTTTATAGGTGTCTGTGACGACCTTATTAATGGTGCGCGTTGATCCAAAGGGACAAACATCAGCATTTCAAGTTGAAAAGAGGCCCAGAGTGGGAAATATCGATTTTTTTTTCATTTTTTGTGCTATATATAGTTTATTGATTAGAGTGATATGTGATCTGTTTGTCAAAATTTTTTGTGGACATCCGTTACGATCTTATTAATGGTTTGTGTTGGTATGAAGGGGCAAACATCGATATCTTAAAGTTCAAATGAGCTCTAAAACGGGAAACACCTATTTTTGTATTTTTTATGTGCTATAATTGTCCATGAATTTTGGGTGAAATATGATCCCGGTTGATTTTTCGGCCAAAGTTGAAGACATTCCTTTGATAAAAAACCCTTCTTCTAAATGGGCTCTAATAATTTTAGTCCAATCCTATCAAATCACTTTGGGCTATGCTCAGCTATACAAGCCCATATTTTGCCAACCAATTCATGCTTGCATTAATGAATGATTCCTGAAAAAGAAATACTTTAATTTTATTTGACAAAATAATAAACTATGATCCTTTTGCAGTTATGGTGATATTATTCATTTTGTAGTTGGTCAAGAGAAATTAAATTTACATTTTATATATATGTATATATGAGTGCAAGGAGAGGTAGACATATCTCAAACCAAATCAAATTAGAAATATAATGGAGAAGTTCCTCCATATTCACCTTTTGATTTCAATTATTTTCTCAATTTTGATTGTAGTTTTGGGCTATGAAAAATCTTTTTCATTCCTTAACTCAAGTTATATCAAGGATGCTAGAGAAAGATTTATGTCTTTTGATACAACTAATCTTCTCGATCCTCCGAGGCCATCCTATACTTTTTCCATTTACAATCGTGCTTTATTTGAAAAGTCAAAGTTCAAGGACTATGACTCGTTACTTGAGAGTAAGCTAGCTCGTTCTCAAGCTAGAGCAAATCATTTTGCATCGATTCTTGAAAATGGTAACTCGATTGGTGCAAATGGAACTCAAACAAGGCCACATGAGAGTAAAAGGGAGAAAGGAGAGGTTCCGAAAAAAACAAGTGTACATTTGGTAGAAAGTGAGTATGTTGCAACATTTACTATTGGCAGTGAAGAAACAAAATCTTTCTTGCTAATAGACACAGGAAGTGATTTAGTTTGGTGGCAATGTAAACCATGTAGACCAAACAAGTGTTACAGTCAAAATAATCCTATATATGATTCAACTAAGTCTAGAACATACCGACAACTCGATTGCATTGTGGAAACTTCTAGTTGTCATGTCGAGTCCGGGGGATATCAATGTACTGTGTTTGGTAATGAGTGTCTCTATGATTACAAATACGTGGATGGATCGATGACAAAAGGTTGGATTGCAGAAGACGTGATTACTTTTTATTTAGACCTAAGTCGGGTAAGGATTCTTTTCGGATGTGGAATAGATCAAATGAGTGGAAGGCAATTTAATGGTGAATATTCAGGAATCGCAGGGATCGGGCGTAGGGTGTTGAAAGGTGGATATTCTTTACCGTCACAGCTTGAGGCAGACATAATGGCGATGTGTCTACCGGGAACTTACTCCATGAAAGCATCAACGATTAGCTTCCACACAACGCCGTTTAAGAAGACAACATCAGCAAGACTAGTACCAATTTCCGAATTCCCCAATTTTTATTTTGTCAACCTTTATAAAATCTTCATCAATGATAAGGAACTTCCATCTTTTCCATCATTGTCGCGGAATCATGACATGAACGGTGATTGCATCGTGGATACAGGAACAATTATGTCCCGTTTCCCAAGAGATTATTATATTGTATTTCGCGACACATTCAGAAAGGAAGTACAAGGTATTCCTATGGTGGAGGCTCCACTTGGAGCTTTCGACACTTGCTATATAGAGGATCCAGGTGTGGTACCAACATTCCCCGTTGTGAAGATGTACTTCGCGCACCAAAGCCCGGATAATTTGTTGTTGCTGCAACAACTACGAGTCGTGGTGCACATAAGGGGGCTATTCTGTCTGGCATTTTTGCCATGGGACTTAAATGTCGCGATGCTAGGAAATCATCAACTCCAAGGTATAGGATTAACTTTTGATACTGGAACAAACACTTTGTCTTTCGACTTAGATGCATGTTAATGAGTGTATCTATAAAATTTCTCTATGTCGAAATTTAATACAATCATAATATAAAGTCATATCCACATGGGGTATTGTTTTACAAAACGGCTTGTGACTGTGGCGTAGTTATTGCATTTTAGCAATACATATATATATGGTTCTTCAACATAAATACATGGTCTGAGTCAAAGCTACACGTACCTTTGGTAGCTCCGCCCCTGCTTCTAGTCCATTTCAGGGTCCCCTGTTTAGTTATGGACTCGAGCAATCGCAACAACAGTCTGATACACTTGTTGCATCGTCGACCTTTGATCAGGAATGAATTTTCATGCAGTTACTTGCAAGTTCAAGTAGTTGCATTACCATATTATCAACAGTTGTTTATCCACATCAAGAGGACTGGCAAAGGGGCTGCTCGACAAATTTAGACTCGAGCAGCTCAATATGTAAGATTCTTATCTCAGTAAAAGCTCGATAACACAACACCAAATCGATAGACATCTTTTTTGTATGTTGTGAAGTCTATAATTTTATTTTTATAAGTATTTTATTATAAAATATATTTTCTTATTATTTTAATATTTTTTTCCTTTTTATTTTTTCTCATTCTTTCTTCTTTCTTTTCAAAAATTCATTGTCAGCTCCATCCGTTGAAACTTCTTAGTTTCAATGTCACCATTTTTATTGTAACTTTACCTTTTTTTTATTACTATTAGTTTTACTCTCTTTAATTTTAAAACTTTATCCAAGTATTTTCTTACATTTCGAACAATTTAATAAACTCATTAGTTTTCAAGATGATTAGGAAGTATCATGTAGTTTTTTTATTTGATTTCAATTAAATTCTCTCAATTTTTGGAAAATTAATTGATTCTTTTAATTATTATTTCTTATTTTGAATTTATATGAAAATGAGGTAGTTGATGATACCTTCAAAATTTTAAATTTTCTTAGAAAAATAATTAATTTTGTTATCAATAATTCAATAAAGTCTAAATAATAGTATAAATTCTATATTAAAAAAAAATTGACCGGAGAAGAAGAAGAAAATGAAAAGAAAAAAAAATGGAAGTGGGGTTCAATTTGAAATGGGAGGTGGGAGGTGAAGAAAAAAAATGACGGATGAATCACTCGAAAGTGGGAGGTGGAAGATAAAATGATATTTAAGATGCATCAAAATTAAAATTCAAAAAGTAAGAGAGAGAGAAAAATAAAGAAAGAAAATACATAACGGAAAAACTTAAAATGAAAAAAAATTTACATTTTAAAGTAAATTAACGTGTGTCATGTAATGATTGGTGTGTAAATTCACTTGCTTGTTAAAATTTTGGATTGTATAATAATATATGGTCAAAAATATTTAGTGGAATAATATTACAGTCTCAAGAAGACAATTTTTAAAATATGTAGTCTTAAACGTGTCATAACCCTTGTTCAGCTTTAAAAGCTTGTCACTAAGAATAAAATGAGAAGTTTAAGTATTTCCATGTGATTTACAAGTCACAGGTTCAAGTCGTACAAGTGAAAACTCTTAAGAGCAAAGCATTACATAGACTTCTTAAATTCTTTTTAAAAAGTATCTTTCTTTTTTTTCTAATGTTGTCCCAAAACAAGCAAAAATATGGAAGGAAGTACACCTTCTTCTAAATGAGCTCTAATAATTTTAGCCCAATCCTATCAAATCACGCTGGGCTCACCAGCCTAGTAATACATGCTTCCATTTAAGAATGATTCCTGAAAAATAAATACTTTAATTTTATTGGACAAAATAATAAATTTTTATCCTTTTTTGCATTTATGGTAAGAAAATCTATTATTTGTCTTAATAGGGAATATCATTCATTTTTGTAGTTTGTCAAAAGGAATTAAATCTACATATTAACTAGTATATATATGGGTGCAAGGAGTGGTAGACATATTCAAACCAAATCAAGCAATTGGAAAAACAATGGAGAAGTTTCTCCATATTCACCTTTTGATTTCAATTATTTTCTCAATTTTGATTGTAGTTTTGGGCTATGAAAAATCTTTTTTATTCCTTAACTCAAGTTATATCATGGATGCTAGAGAAAGATTTATGTCTTTTGATACAACTAATCTTCTCGATCCTCCGAGGCCATCCTATACTTTTTCCATTTACAATCGTGCTTTATTTGAAAAGTCAAAGTTCAAGGATTATGACTCGTTACTTGAGAGTAAGCTAGCTCGTTCTCAAGCTAGAGCAAATCATTTTGCATCGATTGGTGCAAATGGAACTCAAACAAGGCCACATGAGAGTAAAAGGGAGAAAGGAGAGGTTCCGAAAACAACAAGGGTACATTTGGTAGAAGGTGAGTATGTTGCAACTTTTACTATTGGTAGTGAAGAAACAAAATCTTACTTGCTAATAGACACTGGAAGTGATTTAGTTTGGTGGCAATGTAAGCCATGTAGACCAAATAAGTGTTACACTCAAAATAATCCTATGTATGATTCAACTAAGTCTAGAACATACCGACAGCTCGATTGCATTGTGGAAACTTCTAGTTGTCATGTCGAGTCCGGGGGATATCAATGTAGTGTGTTTGGTAATGAGTGTCTCTATGATTACAAATACGTGGAGGGATCGATGACAAAAGGTTGGATTGCAGAAGACGTGATTACTTTTTATTTAGACCTAAGTCGGGTAAGGATTCTTTTCGGATGTGGCATAGATCAAACGAGTGGATCACACTTTAATGGCGAATATTCAGGGATTGCAGGGATCGGGCGTAGAGTGTTGAAAGGTGGATATTCTTTACCATCGCAATTGGAGGCAGACATAATGGCAATGTGTCTACCGGGAACTTACTCCACGAAAGCATCAACAATTAGCTTCCATAGAACGCCATTTAACAAGACAACATCAGCAGCTCTGTTACCAAATTCAGGATTCCCTAACTTTTATTTTGTCAACCTTTATAAAATTTTCATCAATGATAAGGAAATCCCATTTTTCCCATCATTGTCGCGCAATTTTGGAAATTATGACATGACCGGTGGTTGCATCGTGGATACAGGAACAGTTATGTCCCGTTTCCCAACAGATGTTCATACTGTATTCCGTGACACATTCAGAAAGGAAGTACGAGGTATTCCTATGATGGAAGTTCCACTTGGAGCTTTCGACACTTGCTATATAGAGCAACCAGGTGTGGTACCAACATTCCCCGTTGTGAAGATGTACTTCGGCTATGAAAGCCCGGATAATTTGTTGTTGCTGCAACAACTGCGAGTCGTGGTGCACATTAGGGGGCTATTCTGTCTGGCATTTCTGCCATGGGAACAAAACATCGCAATCGTAGGAAATCATCAACTCCAAGGTATAGGATTAACTTTTGATACTGGAACAGACACTTTGTCTTTTGACTTAGATGCATGTTAGTTAGTGTATCTATAAAATTTCTCTATGTCGAAATGTAATTGTGTCTTTTGATCTTTAATTCAATCATAAAATAAAGTTGAAAGATTATTTATACATATGCAATGGTTCGTCAACATAAATACATGATTTGATCAAAAGCTACACGTCCCTTTGGTGGCTCCGCCCCTGCTTCTAGTCCGAGTGCAATTGTATTTCAGAGTCCCCTGTTTGATCATGGACTCGAGCAATCGCAGTAACAGTCTGATATACTTGTTGCATCGTTGGCCTTTGATCCGGAATAAATTTCATGCAGTTACTTGCAAGTTCAAGTAGTTGCATTACCATATTATCAAATCCTTGGCCTAGCAGTAGTTTGTCCACATCAAGAGGACCGGCAAAAGAGCTGCTCGACAAATTTAAACTCGAGCAGCTCAGTATGTAAGATTCTTTCCTCGTTAAAAGCTCGAGAAGCACAACCCCAAATCGATAAACATCTTTTTTGTATGTTGTGAAGTCTATAGACTCGACTATCGGAAACAGACTCAAGTTGGAATCTGTGTCATTTGTTTTTGCAAGTGTTGCCTCCCAAAAATTGGATAACTTAGGATCGAAATTTTCATCAAGCAAGATACATTGTGTGCTTATGTTATTATGCACGACATGGAAATTTCCACCATCATGAAGCCAAGTCAGGGCTTTCGCGATACCTAAAACAATTTTAACCCTTAGAGGAAAGTCCAAGAGTCTTGCCTTATCGTTGGTTGAATGTAGCCACTCATGTAGGTTTCCATTAGGCATGTATTTGTAAACCAGAATACGCTCGTCCCTCTCATAACAAAAGCCGATTAAAGGCACCAAATTCGGATGCCTCAAACTACCTAGAGTAGTGATCTCGAAAACAAACTCTTCTTCCAAATCCTCTGAAACATGAAACCTCTTTATGGCAACAGTCCATCCATTTGGGACCAGTGCTTTGTACACTTTCCCTAGCATTCCGTTTCCTATTTCATTGTCTTGGCTGAAATTCATAGTCGCTGTTGATAGTTCCATAAAACTCATTCTTGTAACCATCTTCTCCATCTTTGAAACCTGAGGAAAAGAACATAGCTACCATATTTAGCAATAGTTCGACTAAGTAGTCCCCTTTCGTCTGACATAGTTTGACTGGACACAAATTTTAAGACAAAAGAAGACAAGTTCCTTAACTTGTAGTCTTAAACGTGCCATAACCCTTGTATGGCTTGCGACTAAGTTTAATAAAAAGACGTTTGAAAGCAAGTGTAATGTTTACCTTTGGATCGTTGTTTACTTCTTCTCCTCGAGGCCATTCATTTTCATCAATCACCATTACCTTTGTTCTCTTTTTGATGAATAGAAGCATCTTGTTTACGCGAGGTAAACCAAAGAAAAAAAGATATATACCAAGTACAGTAAAAAGTGACCAACCAGTTACAAAACCACAAGCAAACTGTACACGACGGTTCATTAAAGTACTTAACATATTATGATGGAACCCGACGTGTTTTGTAGCACATGCTTTCAGAGGACCACCACAAAGTCCTGGATTATTTGCATAACTTTCAGTTTGAAAAGTTACATTGATAAACCTTGGCACTGGCCCTGTTAACAAGTTGTTAGTCACATTAAAGTTCTTGAGTCGACCTAACGAGCCAACTTCAGGTGGGATTGGACCTTCTAGTGTATTGTCTTCTAATCTGAGGGAACTAAGAAAAGAGCAACTTGCAATGTTACTTGGGATCGCGCCTGAGAAATTGTTGCTCGAGAGATCAAGCATTACAGTAAATCCGATTAATTTTGATATATCCCAAGGAATGGTACCATATAGCTCGTTGGACGAAAGATCTAGAGAAGTTATAGAAGTGCAATTTTGTATGCCTCGCGGAAACTCACCTTTTAGTCTCATGTCTGGAAGAACAATGGATAAAACTCTGGTCTCATCAGGATGCCAGCATTGTATTCCTGCAAATTTACATATAAAACCTTCTGTCTGATTATCGAACTTCCACGTTGTATTCAAGAAGTTTAAAGGGTCTTCTAATGAGTTTTTTATCGACATCAAACAATCTATGTCACTCTGTACCGCGTTACATATTAGAGAAAAACTGCAAAGTAGTATGAAAAATGGTAGTACTAAGTAAAGAATGTTGTGTTTGCACATTTTTTTTTTAGTTATATTTGCTTTGGCAATTGTGGTGTAATATATTGATTGATTTTTGCAAAAATGGACAAGAGTACTTACTTGGGTCAATTGCATGGTAGCATATTTCCAACACATTTTCCACAACATGTTTGACACAACACAATTTTGGGTGTGGTCCTTTTCTAGATCCATGTCTATATATATAGAGATATATTTGTATAAATATGTCATTTTTTAACTTAATTGATATCAACTAATATCTATGTTTTCTAATTTTGAGTGTGCAGAGACAGACATTTTAATTTATATAAAATTATACGAACAAACATGTGTGTCATATTATACGTAAAATTCCACGTTAGAGTGTTTGTATTATCACTCATCCGACATGCAAATATTCGAGTGATGTCTATATATAGAGATATTATATAAATATGTCGTTTTTTAACTTAATTGATATCAACTAATATCTATGTCTTCTAATTTTGAGTGTCTCAGAAATAGACATTTTAATTGATATAAAATTATACGAACAAACATGTGTGTCATAATATGCGTAAAATTCCACGTTAGAGCGTTCGTATGATCACTCATCCGAAATGCAAATATTCGAGTGATGTTTATATATAGAGATATTACATAAATATGTCGTTTTTTAACTTAATTGATATCAACTAATATCTATGCCTTCTAATTTTGAGTGTGCAGAAACAAATATTTTAATTTATATAAAATTATACAAACAAACATGTGTGTCATACAAACAAACATGTGTGTCATAATACACATAAAATTCCACGTCAGAGCGTTCGTATTATCACTCATCCGACATGCAAATATTCGAGTGTTTATTTGTTCATGTTTTGACTAGTCAAAGTTAGCAATTGTGGTGTAATTTACTGATTGCTTTTTGCAAAAATGGACAGCAGTTGACTTGAGTCAATTGCACATTTCCCAGCACATTCTTCTTGTCTATATTATCTCGATCCTTCCTCGAACCCTACACAAAAATTATTATGTAAAGAATACATTTTATTTTGGTTTACTATTGTTTTTTTAAAAGCAAATTTATACGACTATACATGAAGGCTAAAAGAAATAAGTACAAACAAGAGAGGCTAGCTCCTTACCTTACCAATCCTAATGAGATACCGATCCTTCTACTAGTTAACCATCATAAAGAAAATACGAGCTAGAGAAAACTAAATATTCTATGATTATCACAAAGTTTGTAATAACATTCAATTGGACCCTTCTTCTTTTTATTCGATTGTTTGTATTTATTCTAACTTTTGTATTAATTTAATTAAATTCCCCGATCCATTTTATGTTATATTTATTCATTTTTTTGTTATATTTATTCATTTTTTACACTTATAAATAATTAGTGGTGACTTTTTAGTCCTTTATTTTTCTGATATTTTTTCTTTCAATTAATTATGTGATTGTATCTGCACAAAAATTCAAAATGAAGGGTTGGATGGTCACATTTACACACTATTATTTACATATTAAATCTTACGATGAATTTAAGTTATAAATATTGATATAATGTAATTTTTTTTCATAATATTAATATAATGTAACATCTTATTGCATGTTACGTTAATATTTATTCGATATGACTAACCAAGATTTTAATTAATTAAAATATTTACCTGTAATTATCTTTTAGATGACTTGATTGAGTAAACATTTATTTCACACCATTAGTGCACAATTATTATTTTTATTTTTGGATAAAACTCTGTGAAAAAAGAACCTGAAACAAAGGAAGAGAATAATACAAATTAATTAGTTTCTCAATTAAGTAATATATGTTCTTAATTATGAAAGATATATTTGGTCTATTCAATTCAATATGCAAATCTCACATTGGCACATTTAGTGGATTTTTATTTTTATTTTTGTTTTATGTATTTTTGATAATATCTTCCATTAATCCCTTGATGTTTTTTTTATTAATCATGATAGAAAATATGCTTGAATATTTCCTTTCTATTGAGCACCAATAATACATTTTTCAACGTCTCATATTTCCATAAATTTGTAGTTCAAATCTAACAACTTCCTTCTAAAGTTATATCAAACGTATTGAACATTTAAATATTTCTTTCTTTTCATGAAATATTTTCGTCTAAAAAAAGCAAATATTTTATTCGTTATTATTTTGAATTTCTTTTTTAGCTTGTACAAATATAATTGATCTTCTACTCTATTGTGCCTCTACATACAAAAAATTAAAATCAAAACTTAATTTATCGAATATCGAGTAATTAAATCAAAATTTAAAATTTTGATATTTGATATTTATTTTTTACTACTAATTACAGAGTTATCAAAATCAAAATTTAATAATCTCAAACCGAATACCAAACGACCACACCAACCTAAACTTCCATTTTGGACCTTTCTTTTCTTAAAGTAATAAAAGAATATTAATTATTTATCGTTTAATTTGTAGAATATTTTCCTTTCATAGGATCGTCATAAATATTATTTTAATGATGACTATTGTATTTTTATTTTGACATGTTTTTTTCTTCCATGTATTCTCCCCCAAATCCATCTCATAATATATATCTTCTTTTCAATATTTGTTTTGATCTTCACAATATCTTTCTTCATTAAATAAATTTGTATACCAAAAAAATAAAATTACCACAACTAGATAATCTTTAATTATACGAGGGTCTCCCAGATCACTATGTCGTTGTATATAAATGATACACAAACTTCAAACAAATTGATCAATTCTAAAACTAAATTCCAATATGGAATACCTACTCCTTATTACTCTTATTCTTATGTCAATGTTTCATTTGAATTCATTTGCTTCTAATTTGATCAATGAAAAATCATACTTTAAGGTTAATTCTACTGCCCTTAAACAAGCTAGAAAAGCCTTCATGGCTTTTGATACATCTAACCTTCAAGATCCTCCAATGCCCCCAAAATCTTTTAGTGTTTACCATCTCGACCTTTTTGAAAAGTCAAAATTCAAAGACTACGACTCTGTATTCAAGAATCGTCTTTCTCAAGACAATGCTAGCGCAACATACCTATCCTCAATGCTAAAATCCCACAATAGTGCAAAAAATGTCCTTGATGACCAAATCCTAAAGGTAACACCTACTATGTACTTGAGAGGTCATTATGTTGCAACATTTTTACTTGGAAGTGAAAAAATACACAACTTGTTACTAATAGATACTGGAAATTACTTTACTTGGTGGCAATGTGCACCATGCATTGAAGACAAATGTTATAAACCACAATTTTGTACAATATACAACTATACCACATCAAACACATATAGAAGTTTGGATTGTGTTACAAATAGTTCAACTTGCATAACAACAACCTCTGATTTTCATTGTTCATTAGAAACTAAATCATGTTTCTATGTACATGTATATGATAATGGTGAAACAACAAAAGGATTCGTCGCGTCGGATATCATAACATTTCCATCAGACAATACACAAGCAAGGATTAATTTTGGATGTAGTGTTGATCAAAAAAGTGGTAGTGATTTTAGTGGTACATTTTCTGGTATTGTTGGTCTAAGTAAAAAATTAAGTGCAAAAACAACAGGAGGATATTCATTACCATCACAATTAGGTTCATCATTATTTGCATTATGTCTACCAAGCTCAAAATCAACACAGCCATCTATACTAACGTTTAATAAAGCTCCTTGGATATATGGAACAGAGGCAAAGTTTGTGAAAAATCGATTAAACCCTCATTTATACTATGTTAATCTTTATAAAATTTTCATCAACGATAAGGAAGTCCCCGTGGATCCATCGTGGTGGAGTGGTAAGAAAGATGATCATGGTGCAATGGTTGATACAGGGTCGTTGATAACGCGATTTCCTCATGACTTATACATAGTTTTTAGATACATATTTAGAGAAGAAATGAAATATCCAATGTTACAATATCCTATTGGTATATTTGATACTTGTTATAAAGAAGAAGAGAATGAAGATATGTATTTTCCAATTATAAGGTTTTATTTTGGGAGTGTGTCACATAAACAAGAGTTGATGTTAGTACAAGATAGAGTTGTAGCTGATTTACAAGGCTTTTATTGTTTAGCTTTTTTGCCATGGGATGATAAAACAACACTTATTGGGTCACATCAACTTCAAGGCACAGGATTAACTTTTGATTTCAAAAATAATGCTTTGACTTTTAGTGTTGATGCTTGTGATTAATGAGCTATGTGTAAATATTATTCAATCAATAAATTATATGCTTTTTTTTTTTAATTTTAGCTATGCCAAATACTTTGTTATTTATGATTGATTTATGGGTAATTGTGTACGTTGGATTCTTATGGATATTGTAGATTTTGTTGAGTACTTTGTGAAATGGATGGAGTATAAATCTCATTCTTTTTTGCATCTCGATCGTGTATCTGGTATGTGTGGCACACATGTGTGACACATAAAATGTGTATGTGACGCACACAAAGCAATACACAAATGCATATACACGGTACAATTACAAATGTAACGATGTATATGTATATAACCAGCTATCAATATTTGTGCATACATTGGGCCCGTGCGTACACAGGCAACTGTCACTGAGTGTGTGAAAGATAAGGAATTGGGTATTGGGAAAGGATTAATGGGTATTTGGGCCGGGTTTGGAGGAAAATTGGATTGGGTTTGCAATTGATTTGGGCTAAGAAAAAAGATTTATCACTTGAAAAAAAACGTTTCATGATTCGCTCAATCTATTTATGTTTATGCGAGTTAATAACGCAGTCATTTCCCTTTAATTACTTGAGCTTATTTCGATCCACCAATTAATAGTTTTACACCGAATTTCAAATCTAATACATCTATATACATGTATTTTTGTTACCAGAATACAAATACATAATGTTACTTGGATATATGGATATTGTATATCTTGAATAAATTACACCTATTTTAACTCAATACAAATGAGATACATATCCCTAAAGGCCGAAATGTGACACGAATAATAATAGTAAAATCTCGTAACACTAAACGAACGAAATTTATATTGTTTGGCCTTTTGAACCTGAGTTTATATGTTTACCAAACGAGTAGATACCAAACCATGCACACCCCATGTCTGTTTACCAAACAAGTAGATAACTTATACATCAATTTGATGACCAGTTTATAAGTTTAGTCAAACATCCTCGTAAATCATAATATCTTGTTACGATAAAAAGTTAAAGGAGTCTATATGTAATTACTATAATCTTTTGGGGGCTCAAGTGAAATTATCTTGTACAAATGCTGACCAAATATACTAAAAATAGAAAGAGGAAAACAAAAACATAGTGATAAAGAACTCATCACCACAGAGAGAGAACAGGAAAAAAAAATGGTGCTTAGTGCTACAGTACCCATCATCAATGGAGGTATCAACATAAGGGCAAAATCGGAATTTCATCATTCACCTGTTAGAAAGTGAGTTTGCCCTTGTTTTTGCTTTTTTACAAGTTTTATGTGCCTGTATTTTGTTGGGTGTGTTGTGTTTTATGCTTACTATTAGAGAAATTTTAGCCTTTAGAATTTTCAAGAAAAGTTTTTGGTGTGTTAAAAGTTATAAAAAGATTGAATCTTGGTTAGAAATTTGTGATTTCATTGTCATATGTTTGAGCAGTTTTGAGTTTTTAAAAATTGTTCAAGAAGAGTGTTTAGAGGTTGGAAAAGAGAGATTGAGAAGAAGATTTCAGTTTTAGAAATTGTTTTAATGTGTAAAAGACTTAGTCTTGGTTAGCTATTCAAAGTGAATCTTGTTTATAGTGTATGAGAACTGAGAAGTATTATTAGTCTGAATGTTTGTGGATGGTTTATGTTTTTGCTTATTATTTCTTTATCGACGTGTTCTCGTTGTTATCATTTTGTCTATTAGAGCATTTTCAGCCTTTAAATTGTTCAAGGAAAGTTTGGCTTTAGGCCCTCAATCTTGTTGAGTCGGGCTTGTGTATTTAGCTGATCAAATGAAAGTAGACATTAACTCAAACTAATTGCATTTATCAACCTTAAACTGGATGGACAGCCCTGATCTCACCCTCCCGAGTCCCCAAATCTGGGATTATACTCGGTATGTTGTTGTTTAACCATAGAGTACATTTAGCCTCATTCACAAACATGAAACACTTCCATTCCGCTCTTGCATTGTTTCCAATCAACTGTAGGTATATGTGTCTGATTAAGCTCTATTGTCCTCTATCTGTTATTTGCACGTGCTGCGTTGTTTATCTTGCCCGAATGATCTTCCTCATTTGCCAGCTAGCTTGCTGTGGTATACTCGTACTTTCAATCTGCTGCCTCTTTATATAAGATGTTTATATCCATTTTGTCTTGGTTATGTTTATTCCATCAACATAAGTTAAACGAGTCCTAGGCCCTCAAATGATTTTGGCAGACAAACTTTATCCCAGGATACTAATGCCTTCTTGGTTATCAGTTATCACATTGGTTCTAGACCAAACATAGCTTCTACTCGGATCTATAAAGATTGCAAATAGGATAGGTGCCATGGGATCACGCTGCCTTAGACTTCTAGCTGCATTTAAAGGTTCTCTTGGCGGCTCACCATTCATCACTATTGAGTAATTTACAGTTTTCATGCATTCCCTAACCCAAGTGATAAAGTTAGTAGGAATTTGAGCTCTTCCGTTACTTGTTGTAGAGAAATGCATTCAACAGAATCTTTTACTTTCCTTAGATCTATCTTGATCATTCATCTTGGGGACACATACTTTGAAGTGTAGGCTTTCACTAGCTCATGTGCTAATATGGTGACGTTGTCTGCAATTCCTCCTATTAGTTAGCATTCCACTCAAAATCTACATTTTTGGGACTCTTCAAACATGTTGGTTGTGTGTTTGATCCACCAGATGAAATGCATTGTCTAAGGATCCGACACGGGTGCAACAACAGTTTTTGAGAATCCGAGCAACAAAATTGTTCCAATAGAATGACGAATATTAAACTGACATGACAATTCCTCCCTGTTAATAAGCAAGCTTTTCTGTGTCAGGTTCGAATATGGGAGTACACAGAACACTGACTTGGCGTCATGGAAAACCAGGAGTCCAGCAATCCGCGTCCTGGCAAATCCCAATGTATGCATTATGAAGGCTTCATGTATGTAATACTAGTAAAATTGGTCTGATTATGCCCAAAAGCATATACTTGTAAACAAAGATGGTTTTTATAATGTGGAAGGTGGTAAAATTATGTGAACGGTGATTTGGTAAAACTTGTTTCTACTTTCTACTTTCTTGTTTATATGACAATCATATCTTTGAATGTGTGTGCAAGCCAGCCTAAACACCATGGTCGTATAAAAAAGTAGAAAATACTCCATGCATATGTACAAAAACCCAACCCCGTTGATGTTGTTTTTTGGTATTAGAGATATCTTCATAGTGACTCGAGGTCGTTATCTATCAACTTGAGTTTCTAAATGAAACCTTCTGTGTCCGCAGGCATCTCCAGGGAGAGAGAGAACAAAGAAGGAAGTGATCATGGTGGATCCTTTAGAAGCCAAGCGATTAGCTGCGAAGCAAATGGTGGAAATCAAAGCTAAAGAGAGATATCAAGTGAGTAAGCAAGCCTCAATTATATTTTCATGAGTACTGAATCTCTGTAACTTGGCACTTCTCGACTCCTAGGTGCCTCTTAGCAGACTTAGTTATTTCGGCTATTGAATTCATATTATTAGCTCAAGTAATTATTCCCTCTCTCGTGTCTGGCATGTTAGTATGTGGACATCGAACATGATGCTTACCTCTAAGCAAATTGAGTGTAGGATGTTGAGTTTACATTATTTGCTAAAGGTAATCAGTGTTCTGGTTCTCATCTCCCGAATGGTAGTAAAATCAGCCCTGAATGTCAAGTTATAGTTTATTTCCACTTTATATGAGATAAATCTTCCAGTGACGTTAAACATTTAAGTCGGTCGACGGTCATTCCCTATAAGCTAGGTTGCTTAACTTTCCATAAAATGTTGTGACACTCATATCAGATCCTCCATAAATACATTATTTTTGGAGGATCTGACACACACCCTATCGATATTTTTTAAGAGTCTGAGCGACATTGCCTACTAATGCATACTTCTACCAAGCGTAACGTAATCCCCTCTCCGTCCTACCTTGCAAATTTCTGCATACTTAAGTCTTGAATGATGTGACCTGGATAAAATACCATGTCCTTTCCACCTTTGAAGATTCTTGTGCTTGTACAAATGTTCTTGAAACTTGTTACCGTTACATCGATTTTACATTTTCTGCTCTGAATTTTCTTACAGCGACGGCGAAAAATAGAAGCAATTAACGGTGCATGGGCTATGATCGGTCTCACGATCGGATTAATCATCGAAGGACACACAGGACTCAGCATTCCATCTCAGGTAAGAATACTACAAAAGGTGCATTTGTTCTCATTCACAGTTACCTATGTTGCTTGATCTCTTCAAAAATGTCGACAAGTGTGTATCAAATCCTCCTGCATTTTGGAGGATCCGACACGGTGAAGCAACTTTTTTGGAGAGTCGTGCAACATAGACAGTTACACATAAATGAAGTTCTAACCTAACACACCCCTTCTCGGAAAAAAAACATTTTTCAGTTGGCAAGCTACATATCTGCAGTCGTTGGGATCTTTACGAAATAGATACAGGCCAAGATGAGGAACCAAAGACACTATGATCGAAGTATTCGTTAACTCAAAAAACGTGAGATCACACGAAACTGTTAATTCTTGTGCAGGATTTTGGTTTTCAATCCTCTGCATTCTTGATTTGTTATGGTTACCATAGTAAATATCTTTCCATTCAGGCTAAATGTCAATAAAATGTATGATCATACTGTTGTGTATTATTTTTGGAAGTTTGAGTTCATTTAGTAAAAAACTCATTTCTTGTCACCATGAGCAGAAATTAGTTTCATAATGTATCGTATTAGATTTGGATTATACCATATTGTTTTGATGAATATAATGTTTAGATAAATTGTTGTTTTTCTCGTGCCATAGTGTCACACACCAAGAAAAAATTATTATTTTTTTGTTTTCCGGTGCTTGGAGCTTCGGTTATATTTGGATCACGCAGTGCAGGGCCCATATGGGATGGTGTTTTCAACATGATTTTCTGTACTCAGGGCTCGAACTCCAGACATCTGGTTAAGGGTGAAGTAGTCCTACCACAGCACCACCGCCAATAATGATGATTTAACTTATAATGTATTAAAATGACAAAGTAGGGTATGAGAAAAGAATACCAATGGATCGTGTCAAATCGATCGTTATTCGTTATATAAAATAGGAGTTAATCGGTATCGATTTAAATAACATAAATGAACATTGCAAATAAAGTAACAATTGGATACAATACAGCAACGAAAAGTAAGTAAACTAGTTCAGCCCCTTCCGATAGGTGGCTACATGGTGTGAGTCTGGATTAATCGGGTCAATAGATATCGCTACTATATGGTTAAACTAAAAAAGGATAATTGTACAGAATAGCAAACTAATAATCTAAAATAAATGGAGTAGCTACTGTTTGATTTAATTGTGTCCCATAGCAAACGTTTGTCAGTCGCCTCTCTCCCTAAACTCTCGCTCGTCACTCTCCCATTCTCGCTCGCCACTCTCCCTCTGCTCGCCTCTCTCGCTTTATAGAACAGAAGTGTATAAATTGCGTTTCTGTTTTGTCTAAAGCGAGAGAAACTTGTATATACGCATGCAAAAACATATATTTTCGTTCTATACACTTAATTATACAATATACAAATATTTTACTTCGATTCAATTGTATATAAATGCAGATTTTTTTACAGATGTTGCAGCGAAATAGGCCAGCGAATCATACGATTGAATATGTATAGCGAATTATACATTATATGTTTGTTATGGAGCACAATTATGCAAACTTTGCTATAGCATACAAATATATATTTTTTTTATTTGCTATATGTGGAAGTTGTTCAACTAAAAATTATCACTTTCAGTTTAACGCTTTTGAGGAAAAGCCCATTGGGCTTTTTAGTCCTTAAGAAACCACTTCTTCACTTACTATCTTCTTGGCCCAAAACCAAAGCCCATCGTTGAACAAAAAAATATTTTTTTGGGAGCATAAATGTTCTCTTCCATGACCGAACGCTTATACTAAATCAATAAATACAAGCTTTTTATATACGTTCATTATATCATGACCAGGTGATATGTATTTTTATTTTCATTTTAATTCGTAACTGTTACGATTAATTTTATTGATTTGACATAAATATTTGTGGCAGATAGGTATATCATAATGTCATAAATGTTTGAATGACTCATGATTAAATGTTTGTGGATAAGATTATTGACCAAAGTAGGAGTTTTTGGATTCTTATTATTATTATTACAACTTAGATAAACATGTTTCTTCAAAACTTTGAATTAAGAGAAAAACATGGTGGAAGTTGGATGACTTTGAAAAGACTATTTAATTGGAATATGTTTGTTAGTAGTCCAATTTTGACAAGTTAAAACACAATACCCAACAAAATAAATATTTTTTTCTAAGACTTCAAAGTCAACGTAACGTTATGTATGAATGCAAAATATTATAATTTATTAAATCAAAACATAGTTGTGTGACTCAATTTTGATAATATATGCATAATAATTATATTTTATTATCAATATATAAAAGTTAAATTCGTTGTGAATAACGAATCGTTAAATGATCAAATTTTTGTTTTATTAGCTAAGTGAAGAACGATAGCTTCAATCAATTTAAGTTTGTGTCGCGTATGATCATTCAGGAGTATTTTTTCTTGATTAAAAATAACTGATTGTCAGAGATTAAATTTGAGACTTTTAATTAAAGATGAAAGAATTAAATTCATCGAATCATAACCCTCCGAGACAAATACTGAAATGATCACATTTAACCAATTATGCTATAGAGAAATTAACTATTGGAATTTTCCTAATTATCATTTATGATCTTTTGTTCATTGTTGATAAACCTTATCACAAAATTTTGCTTCTTCAAAATAATGGGACTTTTACTTGACAAGTCAATATATAGACTATAGTTAGTCTTTTTTTTTTTTTTTTTAGCTTCTTCCACGTTTCTTCTTTATTTTATTTTATTTTTTTTAAAAAAATCTATGTTAAGTTGCATCATTATCTTTTTTTTCCCCAATAGTTAGGCTAAATGAGTCAAATATAATGGTTAAGAATTTGAAAAAAGAAAAAAAAAGTCAACGTGGATAAACATAACGTGTCTTTGATATTTCCAACAAATAAAAATGAGACCCTTTAATTGTCTTTATCCTTACAAAAAAAATTTTTAAAATATTGAATTAAAGTTTGATTTAGTAATGAACCAAATATTGTGTTGATCCGCTATTAATATTATTTTAATTATATTATCTTTTTAAAAGATAATTGAAATCGTTTTTATAATATTTTTTTAGTATTTCAATTTAAAGTTAAATTTATAAAAGAATAATTAATACAGTCAGATCTCTTTATAATGATATCGTTTATCGATTTTTTTTTAATGTTGGTACAATGAAATATTATTATATTACTTCAAAGTAATCTTTACGACAATTATATGTATATGAGATAAGGACTTTCAATTCCTTTAACAACGTTATAATAATTAGAATTTTCCTTTGAAATATGACTAGATGGAAGTTGAAAGTTTGAATGTTTGAAAATATATAATATAATAAAAAGTTATCCACTTATAACTTTTCTAATTTTACATATTATTGTTATTATTATTATTTTATTTAGTAGATAGATAAGAGAAGACATTTGATGACAAAGATCAATTCTTATTTTATAAAAAATAGGAAACAAGTTTCCTAGGATTGAACAAGTAAAAGAATTGCACAACAAATACATAGCACTAATGATTTAAATATAGAAAAAAAAATTGTAGATAAGTGCAATATAGTATTATCTCAGGCTTAATAATTAAAAAATATATGTTATCTAATTAACTCGATATCTGAAATTTGATAATATTGATTGATAACCTAAGGTAAGTCGTGATTTATAATAATATGTTAAATTATATTGATACTGTAAATAAGAAATTAATCATTTTTAGTTCTCTTTTGACGTTTTATATTCATTTTGATATTTCGATCAATGAAAATTTTCTCATTCTTATTATTTTATATCAAAATAATAAATTTCAACACTATTATTTCATTGGCATAATACATATATTGAATCTTAAACTTGACTTCAAATTTTAACTTTTATCTCAAACTTTCATAATGTTCAAACAAACACTTTAACTATCCAACTTTTAAATAAATAAACACGTGAGTCCTACGTGACAAAATACACGTAGAACACCACGTAGGACAAAAAATGATATGTAGGATGACAAACATGTGTGTTTATTTGTTCAACTTCATACAAGTTTAAGTGTCTACTTGTGCACATTCAAAATTGAAGGGCATAAATGTGATTTGAAGCAAAGTTAAAGGGCATATTTATGTATTATGTCTATTTCATTCTTTGTCAAAAATAACTTATCCTTGTATTTAAATTAATATTAATCGGTATAACTTACTCGAACATACCAAACGTCTCTCCCGCGCCTTCCAAACTATATTTTAAAGAATATATGTACTAGGTATATTTTAATTTTTTTTTTCTTCTCTTACCAAATAATTGAATAAACTCTTACAGGTCACAGTTGTACAAGACATGAGTTATCTTAAAACTAAATTTGAAAGGACCATTCCAAAGACTGACATGTGGATCAATTACAAGACAACAATCAACATCCTTGTAAAGTGTACTTTTTATAGGATAAAGAATTAAATATTGTTTTTTTAGTTAATTAAAAATATTACTCCCTCCGTCTCATTTTATGTGGCATTATTTAATTCGGTACGGAGTTTAAGAAATAAATAAAGATTTTGAATTGTTTACCAAACTGTCCTTCAAAAGTAAATTCACTTTTCTCTTTCCTTATAAACGTATTAAAGTATTATTTAAAATTAAGTGGGACCAATAAGGGTAAAAGAGGAATTGTATGTTTAAATAGTTACCATATAAGAAAACGTGACATTCTTTTTGGGACTGACAAAAAAGGAAGTGGTGCCACATAAAATGGGACGGAGGGGGTATTTAAATTGTAAGATTCTTTTCGTAACGATGACAACAACGCGTAATAATATAGTCAATGTAATTTTATACGGTAGTTTAGAGAGAAGAACAATTATTTAAAATAATATTACTCTCTCTATTTCAATTTATACGATAAAATTTTATGTTTTGAGAGTCAAATAATTTAAGTTTGACCGAAAATTTGCGCATAGAATCTTCAGTTTTTTTGAAATGAAATTTATATATTTGTAAATTACGTAAAAAATACTATGAGTCACAACTATTGATAATTCAAAATATCCAAAAAATCTATGAAAAATTTACTGTTAAAGATAGACTTGTTTGATTTCTGAAATCCGAAATGTGACATATAAAGGAGGAACGGAGTACATGTTATGTTTGTGGAATTATTTTCCTTAATTCAAATTGTAAATACGTATATGAGATTATTTAGGTCATGAAAATTGATTAAAATGAAGATCATCAACGTACACTTACTAATCAAGTAGAAGTTGTTTTGTTTGTTATAATTTGTTTCATTTTCTATTATATAAGGATTACTTACTTAAAGAAAACATGATTTTTATATTAAGACAAACTATAATAACAATAAATCATAAAGATAATTAAAAATAAAGAATATTCTTTTAAAAAAACAGTTCTATTAATTTAGCCATCATATATGAAAGGGAGTAGAACTTTTATCCATAAAAACAAACGATAGACAATTATCTAAAAGACTTTTATCGTTATATTACTCAGAGAAAGTTCATAAATTAAATTTTACAAGTAATATATGAACCAAACGTGTCTAAGTTTGTGATGGAAACAATTCATTCAATTAGTCTAAAGTCTATTTAATTAATAAGAATTTTAATTTCAATTTTGGAGTGTAAAGAAGGAAAATGTATAAGTTGGTTGTGGGGTGATTACAACTTGTTTAGATAGTCGTTACGTATTCAAACACATGTCATGCATTTATAAATTTAATGTACATATGAAATAGAAAAATATTTTATTCGTAATACTTAACTTATTTAGTTGACACGTGTACATACCAGATTCCTATTGAACATGGTAATCCTAGTTGTCATTTCTAGAAGCTTATACATTTCCAAAATAAAATATTATAATATATATATATATATATATATATATATATATATATATA
>NC_028643.1:1538397-1565870 GCF_001406875.1 Solanum pennellii
TATATATATATATATATATATATATATATATATATCAATTTTTATTTTTAGTTTGATAAGAACTACTTATATGATTGCACAACTTAATAAAACAAAGATAATTAATGTTTATTTTCTCCACCTTTCCTACCCACACAAAAAGATAAAATAAAAATACAACAATTGTACTTTTTTTCATTTTCATTTTATATTAGATAATACAATTAATGATAATTTTCTATTTTGGGGGGATTTTTTATATTTAAATTTTTCTATTTCTTTCTTAATGTCATGATCTAATACATATATTAAATTTTTGTGTTTTATTAAATATACAAGATAATATTGGAAATTTGAAGTTGATATGAAATGACATTTTCACAAGGGATAACTAACAAGAGGTGATACATAAATGGAAGCAAGTTTCCTATGAGTGAGTATTAATTACTCAACCACAATATCCACAAAACAAAAAATATCATTTTAAAATGTAATATTCAAAAATCTTAGTGTAATTGATAGCATAAAATTGACCTCAAAATTATCCACAACCTCTTCTTCATTTTATCAAATAACACTATTCTCTCAAACGTGGAAAATTAATATACATATATATGGTCCATTTTGTCATTATTATCAACATTAATTTTCAAATTCTTAGTCTTAAAATAATGGTAAAATTATTTTTATATACTTCATAGGTCAGAAGTAGTAAAATCAGTTACTGATGTTTGTTTATGCTTATATTAGGATAGAACGTGGAAAATTTATATGCATATATATGGTACTTTTGTCATTATTATAAACATTAATTTCCAAATTCTTAAGATGAGTATTAGAATAATGATAAAATTATTTTTGTATAATTTGTAGGTCACGAAGTAATACAATCAGTTACTGATGTTTATTGATGTGTATTAGAGGATAAAACGTGGAAAATTTATATACATATATATAGTCCTTTTTGTCATTATTATCAACATTAATTTCCAAATTCTTAAGGTGAGTCTTATAATAGTGATAAAATTATTTGTGTATAGTTTATAGGTTACGAAGTAATAGAATCAGTTACTTACTGATGTTTATTGATACTTATATTAGAGTAGAATATTTACTATCTCATGACCTTTTGGTGTGCTATTTTTCGAACCCTGTTAACATGAAATGCTTTGCTTATCGAAATGATTTTTATTAATTTCTTATCCTCTATCTATATATGCTAATCTTTGGAAGATAGTAGAAGTTATTCACAACTCACTATTACAATATCTAAAATCAATTTTGAGGGACCAATTGATAACAAACAAGCAAATTTTGGTTTCTCAAGTGGCCAATTACATGACAACATGTCAATGTCCATGTAAAGTGTGCTTTGATGGGATGGAGCATTGAAAAATAACTATACTTTCAAAACTAGATATTATCTTTAGACCACTTCATTTCTTTTCTTTTCTTTTCTTTAATTTTTTTTTAAAAATCCTTTAGGAAATTCTAATATTTTATTAGCAAAGGGACAAATTTGAGGTTTGTTTGAACAAAAATGGACAACATATCATAGATATGACTTACATGTCTTTTTTCTTTTATTTTTTGGTATAGATGTCGATATATATATAATTTACTCAAATAATTATACATCATTCTTCTTTAAAAACTTACGAGTCTAAATTCATAAGAATTAATGTTCGACTAAGGATATTGATGATTCTTTATCTAATTTCCTTCCATCTTAAAGGGAATAGAAACAATATTATTGACCTGATAATTAAAAGAACTAAAATTTAAGCTTTAAGAATAGAAATTTTTTTAGTAAAAGTTATGTTTTCTGTTTTATCAATCTTATTTAATGCAAATCTTGATTAATCAAAATCCTGAAACAAATATCAGAACTAAAAATTACTCCTATAACCTATATACAAAAGTTCAAAAATCTTAGCACCTAATCAATTTTACCACTTAACTAAGGTCTCATTAGCTACAAGAATTGAAATATGATTTGGTGGTTGAGATTAATTCTACTAAAATATAATATATCAAATTAAACATATAGTATATTTTCAAGATATATATTCAAAAAAGTTGACATGAAATAATTATAGAATTTAAATATATTCTTCACGTGATTGAGAAAAATTCAAGAAAATGTTGGCGTATGGAGTTGACCCCTCAAAAAATACAACTAATTCTCCTATTAATTTTTTTATATAAAAAATCCTTATATGAATAAATGAATATTTCAATAATTATTATATTTTATATTATTATTATATTTATAACATGACAATAGTGTTAACATCCCAAAAAAGTACTGTTCGTTGGGATAGATGGAATGAAAATTTTCCAACGTTGAAACTAAAAATATTCTTTTCTCTTTTATTTTATGTGGTCTTCATATTATAAATACCCAATTTTAAATTTTAATATAAAGAATAAAATGAAAAAATCAAATTTTTTTTAGAGTGTTATTGTTTTCTAAACAAACTTATAAGAAGAAAGGGTCACATAGATAAAATGGACAGAGAATTTTAACTTAGATAAAATGGACAAAGGAAATTTAACTTAAATGCACACATTTGTTATTAGTGTATTACTCATTTGTTTTAATTTATTTCTTCCACTTTTTTTTTTAGCTTGTTAATAAAAAATATTTTTTCTTTTTTTATGATTCTTTAACTCCATCTATCCAGATATATTTAATATCATAAGATTAAATGATATTTTCGTATATTTTACATATCTTTTGTTGAAGATAATTATAAAATTCATTTTTTTTATTTTTTTTTAATTTCAGTATCAAGTCTAAACGAGACAATCAAACTGAGACGGAGGAGGGAGCATTTTTCTTTCTTTTCTTCCGTTTTGTGGTTCTATTTTTCTAAAGTTTTATGTGATTTATTACAAGATATCACGAGGGATTGTTTCTGAACCAAGAGACAAAATTGGCTAGTGTGTGTCTCAAATTGTTACAAATTAATCCAACAAAAATTAATAAGAAAGAATAAATCTAGACACATGCATGTTGTTCAATTGACAAAGTTTGACTTTGAAATCCAACTATTTGTATAAGTTGTAGGGTAAGAGTTATCATGAGGTGTGTCAAGATTTTAGGGTTCTCAATAAATGTTTCATGTGTTCTAAAGTATATCATAATTTTAGGTCATGACCAGAGACAGATTTAAAATTTTAATATATATAAAAAAATTTAGTCACAATTTTGTAAATATATAATAATACATTCATGTGATTACATAACTAGAATTTAAAAAATATAAAATATATACACATATATTATCTCTATCAAAAGCTATTTGAATATACTCAACTTAAAATCATTTATTTGTATCGATCTATTTAGTAAATTTTTTATTACAAGTGCAAGACAAAAATAAATTTTGGTTTATTTAATAAATTCACATGTATATGGTGATCTAAGATTTTAGGTCATAAATATATATGATATCAAAATTTAAATATTATAAGTTCTAGTTAGATATTTTGTCACAATCTATTATAACGTATTTAATTCAAAAAGAATATAATACTTATTTGATATATTTCTTTAAAATATATACTAAGAGCAAAAAGCCATTGGGTTCAAATAACTTTCATAGTTATTCTTTAAATTCATCGACGAATATCAAGAATTCTATTTGGTCATACTTATCCCCAAATATATATCGACTATTTGAGCATTATTGGATCGAGTTTGAAATTGAATCATAATAGTTTTGAATTTTTATAAAAATTATTTAATATTTTTTTTATACATGATGCAAGGTCCACATAAAAAATTATTAACTTTGGATAAACCTATAGTTTTATTTACTTGATACGGCCCTAGGCCCTATGACTATCCCTAAATTAATGGCCAAATTGAGCTATATATGTAAGACTTTTGAGTTTTCATATATATATATATATACACATGGTATTTAGACAAAAATTTGACTTTTTGTTTGTTTTAGGATAAGAAAATGTTGATATGTCTTGTCAAGGCAGTAATATAAGGAAATAATAAGATTTTTTAAAATTTTTAATATTAAATTTCTATTTATTCAAGTCATAGATTTATGTTTTTTTTTTTTTTTTTACAATTTTGATAATTTCTTATAACTAAATTTGTGCTTTACCTAAAAAGTTGTAGGTTCAGTTAAACTAGTAGTTCTCCTTTATTTATTCTGATTAAAGAAAAGAATAAGCTATTCTTTGGTTCAAACTCAAGATTTTCTAATAATTTATACCCGTTGAATAGCATTATAATGGCTAATTAAATCTCTTTTCACTTTTAACTTAGCTAACTCGATAGGATGTCAACTACAAAACTGAACCTAATTTATATATTATAACGGGTAATTAAATCTCTTTTCACTTTTAACTTAGCTATCTCGATAGGATGTCAACTACAAAACTGAACCTAATTTATATAGTCAAGTCGTATTATTAATTACTTTTTTTCTTTTAAATATAGGCTCTTCTAATAACCATAATAAAGAATGAGTCTTACCCCATAAAAATTTTCTTGGGATCAATCTCTTTTTAAGTTCTCTTGTGATACATGTCAAACATTAATTCTTATATGCACATATATATATTTTAATCTTTAATATTTTTAACGAAATTTCTAATCACTAATTAAAAATATCTTTTTTTTACAATTCCATTAAAAAAAACACCAATAACAAGTGAGTTGCACTTGGAAAAAAAAGAGAATAAATAAATAAAGTAATGTATCTTTAATCTTGTCCATTATTAGGCACTAGGAATATCGTGTAAGTTAGTCCTAAGTTAGTTCCAATTGTATTTTACTTATCCAAAACACTAAAATTGTTTCGTGAATATTAGATACACATATTTTTTTTAGTTCAATAAACAAAATATTTAACATTTATAAAAATCTGGAAAAAAAATGCACCTCATAAAAAAAGATATGATATAGATATAATATAAACAGACTATTCTAATACAAGTCGTAGTTTTTTATTATTACCCCAAAACTTCCAATAACTTGAAGTTATCAAAAGAAAAAAACTTCAAAGCAATAAAGAGACAAATATTGGATAATATTCTTTGGTATGAAACCATTACTAAAAAATGCTTTAGATAAAGAGAATGAATGGGTATTAGTTAATCTTAGCTTGTTCTTTTTTTTCTTTTTTTTTTTGGTCAATGGTGATTTCACTCTTTTTGGAAATTCCAATTATTATAGTTAGATATCTTTGGACACTATCTTCTAAATACATGGAGTATATATTTTTCGATTCTATTTATCTGTTACTTTAATTAGAAAATTTAATTCGTTATTTATCATTTCAAAAAATCAAAAAAAATGTTCTTTCATTTCGATTTCTACCTTACTATTTCAAGAAGGCATTTGGTCAAATATAATACGCTTAAATCTTAATGATTAATGAATTTTTAACAAGTATACTAAAACCAAAATAAACAACATATTACAAAATACCAAAGAAAATTATTACTTCCATTTCTAGATTCTTAAAATCTGTCCGACAATTTATGTAAAAATTCTTAAAAAATTTTTATGTGACGAACATAAAATTACCTACGAATATAATTATAAATTTCGGATTTAAAGTCTTGATATGAAAAATATCTTGCTAAGGAATACTTTCTCTTTTATTGTATCTTGTGTAGTGTGAATTCTGATTAGTTAATTGTTAGATTGAACTTTTTTTTTAAAAAAAAGAGCACTTGATGTTAAAAACCATGTTATTGAAAAGCATATTATAAATTTGGTCCAATAACAAAGTTTTAAGGTTATTAGAAAAAGGAAAAGGTTCCAATATTAATCCTCAATAAGTACTCCTTCCGTCCGAAATTATTTGTTATTTTAGAGTCAAATTATAAAAATTTTGACTAACATTTTAAGATATATTTTTTTATTATATTAATATGCAAAAAAATTGTAATTTATAGTACTTACCATGTAGTTTTAGAATATCTAATTTTTTTGTTTAAAATATTAAATTAATGTGATCTAACTTACCTTTGAAAATTAATCAAATTGAATTTCGATAAGCGCAATACGACAAATAATTTCGAACGAACATGGTATAAAACTTTTAATATTTGAGTGATTTTGTTTGACTATCATAGCAAAGGTGTACTTATACCAACTTGTTTTTTTGCTTTTTGCATATGAGAATCATTTTATAGGTTTTGAAATTTGGGACATTGATTACATAAATTCAGCCGTTGATATTTCAAAAAACAAACTATACACTAAATTAAATCCCACCTCAAGATCATGTTGGCTATATAAAAATATATTATGAATTTTCACACTATGATAAAATTATCGAACCGTATGAATATAGAATCTATTCTACGTAGTCTTATCTTATATTTTCATAATAAATTGTTTTTATATTATAGCAACAAGGCTCCCCTTCAACCTATATTCAAATATTATTTTTGTTGCTCAATTGAATATTGTCTTTATAATTTTGTCTAATTTAAATCTCATTAAAGGAAAAATGTATCTTTCCATTAGGATTTGTTTCATTGCCCAAATTTAAAATCTATAATTATCACTGAGATACGAACTGTATTTATCTTTATAAATATCGAACGAAGAATAAAAAGTCACGAAAACATAATCACAATGTTTTCAATTAGGTTTTGTAAAGGAATTTCGGCTAGCATGAGCACCAAGGAAAAAAAAAGGCATAATAAATTAAAAAAGTGCAATTATTCTATAGTATGAAAAGTATAAAGGAAAAGCTTTTAATAGATATTTACGTTACGTTACTTCAATTATAATGTTTTTGACAATATTTTTTTGGTGAACAATTCTTTGTATATGGATATTACTCTACTATAGAAAATTGATAAAAGAAAGTTCAAAGATTTTATGCATGAAACGTATTCTAGTGCTAAAACAAAATTCATCAAATTCATTATTAAAAAATTGTTAATTCTTACGATTTCTCGTGAATATATATCTCGTCAGAATTTGATTCATGATTAGTAATATTTTAATTATTTTTTATCATCAAAAACTCTACCAATAAGCTAAATTTTAACGATACGTCTATTAATTCGATAACGTCTAATATATATATATATATATATATCATGTCTAGTCAATATATAATAATTGTCCCAACTCAATTGGTAAACCCAAATTAAGTGGAAAAAGAATGAAACAACTTCACGTACGAAAATAATTAAAAGCATACATTTATGCGTGGTCCTTTGTCTAATCCATGAGATTAAATACAAATACATGCATTTTCTCCATGCAATTAAAAATAAATTAAAGATTTTAATTTATTAGGATTAGTCTTTATATCTCAAAAGTTTTTATTTAATTTGCCGCATTTATAAATATACCTAATTCAATGAACATAATTGAAGGCGTGTACATCGATAATTTTTTAAATTTATTGGTGAATTTTACTTAAACATTCAAACTATGTTATAATTAACATCTGAATATACGTAATAATATATTTCTTGACTTAAATTTCGAAAAAGGTTAATATTATATGTTCTAAGCGCTCATTACATAGATAAAATTAACCACTTAAATTATGTGATCATCTCCTTTAACTATACACATTAATCTCGTAAAATTTGGGTAAGTATGTTTAATTAAAGGAGTGTTATTTCACTTCAAAACAAAAGAAAATAATTGTGGAAATTCATTTTTTTGGTAGAAATGAATAGATACATTTTTTTTTAGTGTCCGAAGTCTGCATTAGAGTTCCGCTAAATTTGAATGCATACTGTAGGGTTTATTAGGAGTGACGTTCATAACAAAATCTTCTTATATCAGAACTCGAACCTAAGACTTTTGATTAAAAATGAAGCAATTACACCGCATCACTAACTCACAGTGGTGAATATATAAGTTTTTTATTATATAGCAATGAGTACACATTATTCATTTTTTATGATCTTGGTAGTGATATTTTTTATATCCCATAAATTGTTTCAAACTATATGATCATTTGGCGTCTCATTTTAATGCTATGTCTGCAAATTGCAATCTTAGACATTTAATTTACAGAATCAACATTTCATCAAATTGATATAAAGTCTATAGTTTTTAGCCACTTTTTTTCCTCCATAAAGTTGATCTACATATCCCAACTCTACTTTGCCTATTTATGTTTTTTCCTATTAATGAAAATAATTAAAGAAACCTTTTTTTTTTTTGAAAAAAAAAATTAACATGATTAATGATGTAGAACATAAATTTAACCAATTTTTTCGTTATTAAACTTTGGGTACGTAATAATAAATCGTATTAATCAATGTTGTTAGTTAATAATGGTAAATCGATACAACAAATATTAATAATAATAATAAGGATATGATTGATTCAACTATTAACAAAAGAACATATAAATCATTATAGATTACACTTCAAAGGTAACATGACAATAAATTAATTTATGTTTAATCAGTTTTGTTGGTTGATATATAAGGGAGAAAATAACGATTATGGAGAGACTGATATGTACACACTCATAAAAGCAGAAAAATTATTTCAGATAGATCCTCAATGTCAAGGGTGGACCAACATTGGAGCTTTCGAGTGCTCGAGCATCCATTAATCTTGTATCAAATTATATATATATTTACATAGAAATTTTAAACAATGGTATGAAATTACACGGCAACACTCAGACAATAAGTAGCTGATTGATACGGTGATCGTTTTGGGGTGCTCAAAATTGTATGTTACATGTGACATTTATGAAATCTTGAATCCGCCACTCTCGACATTCAAGTAATGAAATATCGAAACATATATCAGTGTAAAACAAGAAAATATAGAAGTGTTGAAAATAATAGAGAAAACAATATAACAACTAAAGTAAGAAAAACACATATAATACTAAAAAAAATACTAAGTGAGTAATAATAATAATAATAATAATATCAGAAAAAAAATAATCACTCAATCATCTACTAACCTTCGACCTTAATTCTTTCTTTTTATTTAGAACCATATTCTCAATAAACTCAAATATCTAATTACCTTTCTTCATGATTTCTTTTAACGATCTTCACCTTTCTAATAATTAATATTATTTAATGTAAATATCGAAATATCGATATAAAGACTTCAAATTGAATATATATACAACCATAATGTGAACACTAAAATAAATAAAGTGGAGGATCTTCAACTTTTGAAAATGAAATGAAGCAAAATCTATTTATGATAATTACTACTAGCACATAATTTTATTGAATGAGCCAAACCTAGCCGACCTTCTACTTTCTAGTACCTAATTATTTTTGTAATAATCATTACAATTTTCAAATAATATAAAATTATATTCTAAAACTGTTTTTTTTTTAATTTTATAAAAAAATTTATCATCAATTTCTGAATTCAAAATGGATAAAGTGGGACCTCTAGTTGGGCAAATAGCTACCTGACTATTTATTGTAGGTCCCACAAGTTGGCCTGGTAGTAAGTGGATAACTACCTAATCCAACCAACACAAGTAACGGAAAATATCGTGGTACAGTAATAAAATTATTTTATTCGTAATTAGAATTTTGAGTTAGAACTTTAAATATTAAAAGATTCTTGTTAGGAGCGATATTTATTAATGAACGTTATAGTATATGATTTGAAGTTAATGAAAACTTTAATACAAATTTCAGATATCGAATAAAAAAGAATAACTTAATAGTTGAAATAGAAAAATAATTTTTTTAAAAAAAAGTTAAGTTCGATATCACATCTAAAATATCTCTTTTTTTAACTTTTCATTTGTACAATCAGGTATTTATATTTTGATATGCTTGAGTTATATCAGTAATTATTAATCAAAATACACTTTAAAGTTGACTTATTAAATTAAATACTATTTTCTTTTGATACATAATTACTGCTTAGTCATGATTTTCAAGTGATATTTTCCATTTGTACAATCAGATATTTATGTTTTTGATCTGCTTAAGTTATATCAGTAATTATTTATCTACACTTTAAAGCTGACTCATTAAATTCAAACAAAACTTTCTTTTGATACATATTTACTGCTTAGTCATGATTTTTAAGTGATATTGTTTTTTTGTTTCAATATATCTCATGTCTTACGTTTTTTTAATTTGTTTCAAGAATTGTGCTAGTCATGAGATATAACCCAGCATTTCACGAGTTTACGGAACGAGCTAACGATAGTCATGCACCACTTATGTTCGTATTCTTGAAGGTACTTTTCAAAATTACAAATTAAGTGTGTTTCTTTTTTCTACATCTAGCTATTAACTTTTTAACTACATTTTTTCGTACAATATTTCTAATCAACGCATATTTTTAATTTAATATTATATAATATATAGATAAAAGAAAAATTGAACTCTATGCTACATCAAATTAAGAAACATAAACAAAGAGCCTAATAATAATACTTATATATTCATAAAAAAAAATTTTTTTAATGTCAAAGCAATTCAAAAATTATAATTTCGAAATAATTTATTCCCCAAACGATACTATAATTACGTGACGTGTTTGGGAAGGAAAATGATGGGTCAATAGAAAAGTGCAGTGAGCTGTTACGTGATATATTTCAATTTTATCCGACCAAACTGGACACTGCCACGTGGCTATTCTTTAAATGACATCCATATAAATATTTTTTGAGAAATAATGTCCCAAAAATAATCATATAGTATATATATGTAATTTAAGAATATGTATGTTAAGTTAATTAACTAATTAAATTACATGAAAAAAAAAGTATATTTTTTTTGGTCTTATTTCAATTTAAATGGCACAGTTAAAATTTAGAAATTCGAATTTTCAAACTTTGATTTTAATTTTGAGTAAGTTCATTTAAAATTAAATTTTGTCTATATGAAAACTACATTTTAACAAAATACTATATGAACACAATAATTAATAATTTAGGCATATAAAAGATGTTAGACTAAAAATAAAATGAGTTGACTCTTAAAATATATAGTATTTTTCATTTTTACAGATTTAAATTATGAATATTATTTAAATTGACTTTAAAAAGGCGAAAACTGATATATATTATAATTTATAATACAAGGGAAAAAAAATTTTGGTCCAAGAGGTGTACAAATTGTTCAACTAGATAGCTGTTTACTTTAACTTTTTTTTCCCTAAACAAATTAGAAGGCAGAGTAATTAAATTAACCAATTTTAGATATGGATAAGTTTGAATTATATTTATTTTAAATGAATGAAATGACCTAGTCTATATTGGAGTCATTATTTTGGTTTTAATTTTTCTAGATGTATTAGAATTTTATTTTATTTTTTTGCCTTACTTTCTAGATTGAAAACGATTATTTTTTTATAAGTGATAATCTTTTTTTATGATTATTAAAACTCAAGTTATATGAATATCTAAAATTATAATATTACTATTTTGATTTTAATATATATATATTCTAATTTGATATCAAATCTAATATTCTACAATTACAGCACATTAAAGTCAAAATTTACTGCCAAAGTTGGAACAAATCTTTATAATTGTCAAAAAGTTAACAAATTGACCTTATCCAACTTGGCATCACCTATATTAGGTGCCTAATTACTTAAATTGATAATAAATTTGCTGAGAAAAAAAGCTACAAATGGTACAAAATTGGAATAATGTTTGAAAAAATATCTAAATCTTTTTAACACACAATAAACACTTTAAAATATTATAAGAATTCTATCGAAATTCAATGATGAACAATCGTCTAAAAGAAAAAATTATCTGATATTTATATTAGTGGAAGATAATAAGCTATATTGTAAAATTATTCGAAATGAATATAAATTAGTCCGATTACTTTAAAAATAAATATATTGTCCCCCACCCCCACCCATACATGGGCAATTCTCAACTTATATTTTTCTTTGTTTGGTAAACCACACAATTTTAATTATAACATTTACACAATCAACTACTATAATCTAATAATACCTTTAGCCAACTCATTTTTATATATGAAGGAAAAATATATAAACTTATATGGACATAATGTTAGTATCAAAATAATTAATGCATTATATTTCTTTTTTAGATAAAGTTTTAACGGATTAAATTTTTCACTTGCTGAATTTTATTTACTGTAACGGCAAAATTATTAACTTTATCCATTCTACAATAAAGTCAATATACGTTAGAATAATTTAAATTTTATCTATTTATAAAAGTGAAATTGTTAAAACTCTATTTACTCCTAAGTCCTAATATAGAACAAATCCAATGGATAAACTTGAGTTATTTTTATACATATTAATTTTCTTTTCCTCAATTTTTTTAAAATTCTCTATAAAACTAATAAGGTATATAATATACACACCTTTTCCAAGAAAAGCAAAAAACAAATTAGTGAAAAAAATTAGTCAAGATTTCACTAATTAGTACTCAAAACTTCTAGATAATCACGACTTTCTCGATTCACTTTTACTTATTTAGTGTATTCATTCTCGATTCACTTTTACTTATTTAGTGTATTCATTTTTATTTTTACTTGTATTTTTATCAAATCAAAAATAAATTTATTTATTTTTGTAATTTATTCTCAATGTTAATAATTAATTATTCACCAAATTATTTTTTGCGATATAAAATTATGAATAAATTAATATAAGTATAATATTTCACACTTATCATCATTTTGGTTGTAAAATCTAAACTGAATAAATAAAAATCAAAATAAATAATTATTACCCTAATTTAAGTTCCACTTTTCTTAAAATAGAGTGGAAAGAAGATTGTATTTATAAATGAACTTTAAATATTTTATTCTAATTTGTAAGGTAGTAACTCTTCCATGAGAAACATCAATCCTATTTTCATCATCGATTATGATAGAATATAGTATTTTTTTATTTTTTTTTAATAAAAGATTTTGAGTTCGAGGTATATTAAAGTTATTTTTAGCAGAGAGCGATCTGTTTCCAAAAGGAAACTTCATAATATAAAATATAATTTAATTAAAGTTTATGATAAATATCAAACACTAAATAAAAAATCAGAAGTTAAATATAAATAATTTTATTTAAATATTAGGGTAGGTTTTTGGCTATTAAACACGTGAGCTATAATATTTTCTTCATCTCATAATCGGTATTATATCAACCAAATTAATTTGATCTAAAATAAATGACGATTTAATGTATAGCTAAATGAAAGTCTAATCTATATTGTAGGTTTTTTGCTATTGAAACATGTGATAAATAATATTTCCTCATGCTCAAAATAGGTATTATTTTAATTAAATTAATTTGATTCAAAATTAAAAATATTGTCTTAAAAATCAGGTTCAAAATAAGTATTGTTATAACTAATTTAATTTGATAAAAAAAAATATCATTTTAAAAATTAATAATGTAATAATATTTTTTAAAAAATAATTATAGTAAAAAAAAAATCTTGGAATTAACGAACTTAAATGATCCTTCTAAAAGATTGTCTCAAAATCTTAAAAAATAATTATTTTGAATTTAAGGTAGTAAATTTTCCCAACGGATATGTACTATAGTGTACTCTTGACAAATAGTACACAAAATAATTCCATTTATCGACTGTGCATTTATATAAATAATAATAAACGTGTTAAAGAATAATTCGATAAACAGGGATTGAAGAGGATAAGATATACATAATTTTTATCTCAGTTAATTATAGAAATAGAAAAATTATTTCGAAAGAGTTAAGTGTTCCAAACCTTACCTTTAACCGTGGAGACATGAATATTATTTTGATTTTTTTTTTGGGGGGTATTCCACTAAGTATTTGGAGCCAACATTCGAGCCCCGACTAAATTCGAATCGCGCACTACAGGGCCTATTTGAGGGCGGTGTTCTCAATGGGATTTTCATCATACCAAATAGCTCTAACCCGAGACTTTTAATTAAGGATGAATCACTCTCACTTAGTGCACCACACCCCGTATTAATGGTCTATTTCGAAAAGTTAAAATATAGGCAGGTCTTATAGTATCATTCTAAGTTATATAGTAATTTTTAACAATTCAAAATATTTTTTAAGAAAATATAATTAAAAAAAAATTGATTGAATCTCGAAATTAAAAACGGAGAAATAATTTTGTCGACATTACACGCCTAACCAGCTGTTCTATTTATTTAATAAATTCACAGTGTCGATTTGTCACAGCTGTTAAAAACCCAAAAGGTCCCCTTCAAAACGTGTTGCTATTATTTATTTATTATTTCCCTTTATTAAAATATTATTTACTATACTTTAATAACTTTTTCTTAAACCGAAGTCTAACATATTTAAAATTAGACGTTATAAAGTTTATATTTCTTTAACAAGGTGTATATTAGAGTCAGGATAGATTACATGAATAAAACGTTTTCTAACAAAAATTATTTAATATTTATATATATATACGCATTTCATCAAAAAATAATATTATATATATGATCAAAAACACTTTACTTTTCCTATTAATTTTCAAATTGTGTCGACCTTTAGTGAGTTCTCTATTTTAATTCTCCCGCTTATTAAAGCCTTAATGCTTTAAACAATACCAATTAATTATACAAGAAAAATTCAACAAAGCTTTTAGAATAGTATTTTACCTATTATTGTGTATAAGTTAATATGAATAAAAATTTATTTCTACTCGATATTTATACTAAGTATACATGTTAGGTTTAAGTGATGTATTTGAGGTCAGAATATGAATCAAACAAAATGTGCTCTAGTGATATTGCTTGTGAAGTTGTGCAATATGTATTATTAGTGGATTGTCGGAAGTGTAATGTATATTATCCTTATTAATTTTTTTATTAAAAAAAGTGAAAAAAGTTTGGATTTATACGTGATTTAGTGTTAATAGTGTTTGTAAAGTCACACAGTATGCATTTATTCAATTGGTGTAAATAACGAGGAATAAACAATTGTATTTCAAATCAAGCGTGGATGATTACTATCACATTAATAAGTGGAATGTATTTAAATATCTATCTATTGAGTGAAAAGAAACGTGAAGTATCTTTAAACTACAATTTTTAAATAAGTTTATGTTATACTTTAATTTGGATCAATTCACACTTTTATTTATTACTGGTTCTTGAACACGTGTATTGCACGTGTATCTCATAGTATTAATGTTCTAAAATAATATAAATATTGACATGTGAATGTGATGAAAACTGTAGGAGCAAAAATACAAATGTGAATTGATAAATTATTTGCTACAATTTGTTTATTTAACTCTTTCTTGTATGGTACCTCATATTTCATTGAACTTCGAGCTTATTAATAAACTGGTACAAAAATAACATCGTTATAAGCCTATAAAACATGAAAATGTTTTGCTTACTAATGTATAATAACTAGAATTATCCCGAAAATAATAATTATAATTTTAACTTAATTATATCTATTATTTTATTTTTTTTAAAAAGGGTAATAATAAGAATTGAATCACGATTATTTTTAAGACTAATATGTTATAGACTAATATTCACATGTATATCATTGTATTTATCATGCATAATTTAATAAATTAACGAAGATATACATAGTTAAGTTCAAATAACATGTTAAGAAAAGGGAAAAAAAATATTTTTGGTGAAATATTTGTTTTTAAGAACAAAGTTTTGATTAATGTTGAATGCCAAACAAATAAGAGACAAGTCATATTCAAGTTACAAATTTGTGTATTTCTTTTCCTTCTAATATAATAAAAACAAATAATAAGATAAATATCATAAGCCAATACGCAACTCCTTTGCAATTATATTTTTATGAATGAGATCAAAAATAATAATTAAAATATATATTATCAACAATAAGTTGGGAGAATTTTGAAACTATTAATAAAAATTTGATTATATTTTTTTACTAAAATGATCTAATAAAGTAAATCAAATTCGAACTTTTTCTTTATCATATTATAAGTTTTTTAGATATTCGTAATATATTATTTTTTCAGATAATCTCTAAAAGCTTACCCTGATACTATGATTGCACGTAAATATGTTTTTTATTCAATATTTGAAATTTGTTTTTTTTTTAAATTATAAAAATATAAATAAATTAGGCGGAGTGAATTCGACAAATTAAACAACCAATTGTTATTCAGTAGCAAAGCTACCAACCTTGTTTTCTTTTAATCATTTATCAAGTAAAATTGTAACATGATTATTTTCTTCAATCAATTTTTAATCACACTAAAATATGATAATAGTGCGTTAACATTATCTTTATTCAAGTTTAAAATTTTAAGACAGGTGATATTCCATAAAGCAACCAGCGATATTTTATTACCTGTAATTATTATTATTTTGACGCTATATAACCCCATAAAGCAAGAATAGCAAGAGTAACATCAAGATATATTTACTTTCTTAGAATATTTTCTGACAACTGCCTCAAATAAAATTAGGCGGATTAAATTCGACAAATTAAACGACCAATTGTTATTTAGTAGCAAAGCTACCAACCTTGTTTTCTTTTGATCATTTATTAAGTAAAATTTTAATATGATTGTTTTCTCCAAAATATTTTTAACCACACTAAAATATGATGATAAGTGCGTTGACATTATCTTTTATTCAAATTTGAAATTCTAAACTTATTTTTTAAAAGTATTAAAGACAATACAATCAAAATAGACAGATGACCACAAAGCAATCAGTTGTATTTTATTGCTTGTAATTATTATTGTTTGTCACTATATAATCCAATAAAACGAGAATTGCAAGGAGTTATAACTTCACAATATTTTTACTCTTTTCAAATATTATCTGATAACTGACTGAAACACGTGTCGCACGGCAATTTTAAAATTCTTTTTTTTGGTAAAATATTAAAGACAATACAACAAAAATAGACAGGTGAGATTCCACAAAGCAACTAGTTGTATTTTATTACCTGTAAATATTATTATTTTGTCGCTATATAACAACATAAAACGAGAATGACAAGAGTAACATCACGATGTTTTTAGTATTTTAAAATATTTTTTCACACCTGACTCAAATAAAATAGGTGGATTGAATTCGACAAATTAAACAACCAATTGTTATTTACTAACAAAGCAATCAACCTTGTTTTATTTTGATCATTTACGAGTAAAATTGTAATATGATTATTTTCTCCAAATAATTTTTAATCACACTAAAATATGATTATAGTGCGTTAACATTATCTTTATTCAAATTTGAAATTCTAAATTTATTTTTTTAAAAATATCAAAGACAATATAATCAAAATAGACAAGTGAGATTTTACAAAGCAACCAATTGTATTTTATTACCTATAATTATTATTATTATTTGTCGCTATATGATCCCACAAAACGAGAATTGCAAGGAGTTATAACATCACGATATTTTACTCTTTTCGAATATTCTCTAACAACTGACTCAAACACATGTCGCACACCAATTTTCAATTACTATTTTTTTGTAAAATATTAAATACAATACAGCCAAAATAGACAGGTGAGATTCGACAAAGCAACTAGTTGTATTTTATTACCTGTAATTATTATTATTTGTCGCTATATAATCCCATAAAACGAGAGCTGCAAGGAGTTATAACATCACTATATTTTTATTCTTTTCGAATATTCTCTGACAACTGACTTAAACACGTGTCGCACGTCAATTTTCAAAATTTATTTTTTAAAATTGTAAACAAACAACAGACGTGTCAGACTCGACAAAGCCTCGATTGTCCTTTACTAGCTAAATAAATGATTACTTTCTCCAAACAATTTTTAACTACACTTAAGTATGATGATAGTGCGTTAACCTATAAAACGAGAGTCGCAAGGAGCTATAACATCACTAGATTTTTACTCTTTTCGAATATTCTCTGACAACTGACTCAAACACCTGTCGCACGTCAAATTTTAAAATTATAAACAACAATACAACCACAACACACATACCAGACTCGACAAAGCCACTGATTGTCCTTTATTAGCTAAATAAATGATTATTTTCTCCAAACAAATTTTAACCATTCAAAAAAATGATGATAGTTCGTTAACATTATCTTTATTCAAATTTGAAATTCTAAACTTATTTTTTAAAAATATTAAAGACAATACAATCAAAATGGACGGGTGAGATTCCACAAAGCAACCAATTGTATTTTATTACGTGTAATTATTATTATTTGTCGCTATATGATCCCGTAAAATAATAATTGCAAGGAGTTATAACATCACCATATTTTTACTCTTTTCGATTATTCTCTGACAACTGACTCAAACACGTGTCGCATGTCAATTTTTAAAATTTATTTTTGAAAAATATTAAAGACAATACAACCAATAGACACGTTAAATTCCACAAAGCAGTTATTTGTATTTTCTTACGTGTAATTATTATTATTTGTCGCTATATAATCTCATAAAACGAGAGTTGCAAGGAGTTATAACATCACGATATTTTTATTCTTTTAGAATATTCTCTTACAACTGACTCAACAAGTGTGCACACCAATTTTTAAAATTTATTTTTTAAAATTGTAAACGACAATATAGCCACAACAGACATATCAAACTCGACAAAGCCACCGATTATCCTTTACTTTCTAAATAAGTAATTTTCTCCAAATAATTTTTAACCACACTAAAATATGATGATAGTGCATTAACCCATAAAACGAGAGTTGCAAGGAGTTATAACTGTTGGGTTTTATTTGCCCTAAATTTCTTACCATAAATAGGTTTTCCTTGTAGGAAAAGGTTTTGGATTGACTAATCCTTTTCTTGTAGGAAAAGGTTTAGGACTCTATAAATAGAGGAATGTTCCTTCTAACTTAATTAGCATTTACAATGTAGTCTTAAGGGATTTGAGAGTTGTGGTTAGAGGGAGAATTTGTGGGTCACAAGCTTGATACGTTATCACTTGTGTGAACCTCCCATGTATTCTGAGTGATTTGGTTGAGGTTGTTTCTCTCTGTATTTGTACTCTCATATTTATAGTGGATTGCTCATCTCCTGTGTGGACGTAGGTCGATTAACCGAACCACGTTAAATCTTTGTGTCTTTTGGTATATTTCTCGTTGTCTTCTTACTCGTGGTCTTTCGAGGTTTGCTTTGCTAGCTTCCGCGTTTACACCTGCTTATTTTCGGTCCTAACAAGTGGTATCAGAGCCAGATTCAATGATGGAGTCAGGTTCAGTGGTTCGATAATTGATGATTGAACCAGGTTAGAAAGAGGTGTTCATCTTGGCGGGTGTAGTTCTAGCCGCAACCTTTTTGACAGTAATGAAGATTTTGTTGGAGAAATTGTTTCAGAGAGATTCTTTGTGTTGAGACATAAATTTTGCAAAGGAGATTATGGAGAGGAGAAGCAAGTTGTTGAAGATTAAGTTAAGAAGGTGGACAAATTTATTTTGTCAGAAATTCAGGCCAAGGGGGAGATTTGTTGGGTTTTATTTGCCCTAAATTTCTTACCATAAATAGGTTTTCCTTGTAGGAAAAGGTTTTGGATTGACTAATCCTTTTCTTGTAGGAAAAGGTTTAGGACTCTATAAATAGAGGCATGTTACTTCTAACTTAATCAGCATTCACAATGTAGTCTTAAGGGATTTGAGAGTTGTGGTTAGAGGGAGAATTTGTGGGTCACAAGCTTGATACGTTATCACTTGTGTGAACCTCCCATGTATTCCGAGTGATTTGGTTGAGGTTGTTCCCCTCTGTATTTTGTACTCTCATATTTATAGTGGATTGCTCATCTCCTTTGTGGACGTAGGTCGATTGACCGAACCACGTTAAATCTTTGTGTCTTTTTGTATATTTCTCGTTGTCTTCTTACTCGTGGTCTTTTGAGGTTTGCTTTGCTAGCTTCCGCGTTACACCTGCTTATTTTCGGTCCTAACAATAACATCACTAGATTTTTTCTCTTTTCGAATTTTCTCTGACGACTGACTCAAACAGGTGTCACACATCAATTTTTAAATTTATTTTTTAAAATTGTAAATCACAATATAGTCAGAATAGACATATCCGACTAAACAAAGTCTCCTTTACTAGCTAAATAAATGATTATTTTTTTCAAACAATTTTTAACCACACTAAAAATTATGATAGTGCGCTAATATTATTATCTTTATTCAAATTTGAAATTCAAAACTTATTTTCTAAAAATATTATAAAAGTACGACCAAAATAGACAAGTGAGATTCCACAAAGCAGTTTTATTCCTACAATTATTATTATTTGTCGCTATATAACCCCATAAAACGAGAATTGCATGGAGTTATAACATCACAATATTTTTACCCTTTTCGAATATTTTCTGACAACTGACAGAAACAACGTGTCGCACGCCAACTGATACAGACAACGTGTCGCACACCAACTTTCAAATTTTATTTTTTTAAATTATAAACGACAATATAGGCACAACAGACAAATCAAACTCGACAGAGCCACCGATTGTCCATTAGCTACATTGTAACTACTTTATCCTTTTTTCTTTTTTTTTTTAATTATTAACACGGATCGCACGTAATTTGTTTTTAATTTTTTTTTGAATTATATCGCAATATATATAGTTTCCCAAAATAACCTCAAACTTCCTCAAACATTAAAACGTGAATTTTTTATGAACTTTATTCATCAAAATTTATTTTTTAAAGTTGTAAACGACAATATAGCCACAACAGACATATCAAACTCGACAAAGCCACCGATTGTCCTTTACTAGCTAAATAAACAATTATTTTCTCCAAATAATTTTTAACCACACTAAAATACGATGATAGTGTGTCAACATTATCTTTATTCAAATTTGAAATACTAAATTTATTTTTTTAAATATTAAAGACAATACAATTAAAATGGACATGTGAGATTCCACAAAGAAACCAATTGTATTTTATTATTTGTAATTATTAATTTAGTCGCTATATGATCCCAGAAAATGAGAATTGCAATGAATTATAACATCATTATATTTTTACTCTTTTCGAATATTCTTTGATAACTGACTCACACACATGTCGCAAGGTAATTTTCAAAATTTAATTTTATAAAATATTAAAGATAATACAATCAAAATAGACAGGTGAAATTCAACAAAGCAACTAGTTGTATTTTATTACTTGTAATTACTTTTATTTGTCTTTATATAATCCAATAAAATGAGAGTTGCAAGGAGTTATAACATCACAATATTTTTATTCTTTCCAAATATTCTCTGACAACTGACTCAAACACGTATCGCACGCCAATTTCAAAATTTATATTTTAAAATTGTAAACAACAATATAGCCACAACAGACATATCTGACTCGACAAAGCCACCGATTATCCTTTACTAGCTTAATAAATAATTATTTTCTCCAAATAATTTTAACCACACTAAAATATGCTAATAGTGTGTCAACCCATAAAATGAGAGTTGCAAAGAGTTATAACATCACTTGATTTTTACTCTTTTCGAATATTCTCTGACAACTGACTCACACGTGTCGCACGTCAATTTTCAAACTTTATTTTTAAAATTTAAACGACAATATAGCCACAACAGATATATCAGGCTCGAAAAATACCACTGATTGTCCTTTACTAGCTCAATAAATGATTATTTTCTCCAAACAATTTTTAACCACACTAAAATATGATGATAGTGCGCTAACACTATTATCTTTATTCAAATTTGATATTCAAAACTTATAACCCCTGTAATTATTATTATTTGTGGCTATATAACCCCATAAAACAAGAATTGCAAATAGTTATAACATTACACTATTTTTACCCTTTTCGAATATTCTCTGACAACTGACACTAATAACGTGTGGCACACCTACTGATACAAACAACGTGTCGCATGCCAACTTTCAAATTTATTTTTTAAAATTATAAATGACAAAATACCTATAAGAGACAAATCAAACTCAACAAAGCCATAGATTGTCCTTTACTAGTTACGTTATAACTACTTTATCTTTTTTTCCTTTTTATTTCATTATTAACACGGATCGCGCACGCCAATTTTTAAACTTTACTTTTTGAAATTTTTTGAATTAGATTGCAATATATTTAGTTTCTCAAAATAACCTCAAACATCCTCAAACATTAAAACATGAATTTTTGATGAACTTTATTCCTCAAAATCTACTTTTTTAAAATTGTGAATGACAATATAGCCACAACAGACATATCAAATTTGACAAAGCCACTGATTGTCCTTTACTAGCTAAATAAATGATTATTTCTCCAAATAATTTTTAACCGCACTAAAATATGATGATAGTGCGTTAACATTATCTTTATTCAAATTTAAAATTCTAAACTTATTTTTTTAAATATTAAAGACAATACAATCAAAATGGATAGGTGAGATTCTACAAAGCAACCAATTGTATTTTATTACATGTAATTATTATTATTTGTCACTATATGATCCCGTAAAACAATAATTGCAAGGAGTTATAACATAACCATATTTTTACTCTTTTCGATTATTCTCTGACAACTGACTCAAACACGCGTCGCACGCCAATTTTCAAAATTTAATTTTGTAAATATTAAAGACAATATAACCAAAATAGACACGTGAAATTTCACAAAGCAACTATTTGTATTTTATTAGGTGTAATTATTATTATTCGTCGCTATATAATCTCATAACACGAGAGTTGCAAGGAGTTATAACATCACGATATTTTTATTCTTTTGGAATATTCTCTTACTACTGACTCAAACACGTGTGCACACCAATTTTCAAAATTGTAAATGACAATATAGCCACAACAGACCTATCAAACTCGACAAAATCACCGATTATCCTTTACTAGCTAAATAAATGATTATTTTCTCCAAATAATTTTTAACCACACTAAAATATGATGGTAGTGCGTTAACCCATAAAACGAGAGTTGTAAGGAGTTATAACATCACTAGATTTTTACTCTTTTTGAATTTTCTTTGACAACTGACTTAAACACGTGTTGCACGTCAATTTTCAAAATTTATTTTTTAAAATTGTATATACCACAATATAGTCAGAACAGACATATCAGACTCAACAAAGCCACCGATTATCCTTTACTAGCTAAATAAATTATTATTTTCTCCAAACAATTTTTAACCACACTAAAATATGATGGTAGTGCGCTAATATTATTATCTTTATTCAAATTTGAAATTCAAAACTTATTTTCTAAAAATATTAAAAATAGTACAACCAAAATAGACAGGTGATATTCCACTAAGCAACTTTATTACCTGTAATTATTATTATTTGTCGCTATATAACCCCATAAAACGAGAATTGCAAAGAGTTATAACATTACGATATTTTTACTTTTTTTTTAATATTCTCTGACAACTGACACAAACAACGTGTCGCACGCCAACTGACACAAACAACGTGTCGCACGTCAACTTTCAAATTTATTTTTTAAAATTATAAACGATAAAATAACTGTGACAGACAAATCAGACTCGACTAAGCCACTGATTATCCTTTACTTGCTAAATAAGTAATTTTCTCCAAATAATTTTTAACCACATTAAAATATGATGATAGTAAGTTAACCTAAAAAACAAAGTTCCAAGGAGTTATAACATCACTAGATTTTTACTCTTTTCGAATATTCTCTGACAACTGACTCAAACATGTGTCGCACGTCAATTTTTAAAATTTATTTTTTAAGATTGTAAACCACAATATTGTCAGAATAGACATATCAGACTAAACAAAGTCACCGATTGTCCTTTACTAGCTAAATAAATGATTATTTTCTTCAAACAATTTTTAACCACACTAAAAATGATGATAGTGCGCTAATATTATTATCTTTATTCAAATTTGAAATTCAAAACTTATTTTCTAAAAATATTATAAATAGTACGGCCAAAATAGACAAGTGAGATTCCACAAAGCAGTTTTATTACCTACAATTATTATTATTTGTCGCTATATAACCCCGTAAAACGAGAATTGCAAAGAGTTATAACATCACAATATTTTTACCCTTTTCGAATATTCTCTGACAATTGCACAAACAACGTGTCGCACGCCAACTGATACAGACAACGTGTACCGACTTTCAAATTTTATTTTTTTAAATTATAAACGACAATACAGCCACAACAAACAAATCAAACTCGACAGAGCCTCCGATTGTCCATTAGCTACATTGTAACTACTTTATCCTTTTTTTTATTAACATGGATCGCACATCAATATAAAAAATTTATTTTTAATTTTTTTTGAATTAGATCGCAATATATATAGTTTCCCAAAATAACCTCAAACTTCCTCAAACATTAAAACATGAATTTTTGATGAATTTTATTCCTCAAAATTTATTTTTTAAAGTTGTAAACGACAATATAGCCACAACAGACATATCAAACTCGACAAAGCCACCGATTGTCCTTTACTAGCTAAATAAATAATTACTTTCTCCAAATAATTTTTATCCACACAAAAATACGATGATAGGGCATCAACATTATCTTTATTCAAATATGAAATACTAAATTTATTTTTTTAAAATATTAAAGACAATACAATTAAAATGGACATTTGAGATTCCACAAAGCAACCAATTGTATTTTATTATCTGTAATTATTAATTTGTCGCTATATGATCCCAGAAAATGGTCACGATATTTTTACTCTTTTCGAATATTCTTTGACAACTGACTCACACACGTGTCGCACGGTAATTTTCAAAATTTAATTTTGCAAATTATTAAAGATAATACAATCAAAATAGACAGGTGAAATTCAACAAAGCAACTAGTTGTATTTTATTACGTGTAATTACTTTTATTTGTCTCTATATAATCCCACAAAACGAGAGTTACAAGGAGTTATAACATCACGAAATTTTTATTCTTTTCAAATATTCTCTGACAACTGACTCAAACACGTATCACACGCCAATTTCAAAATTTATATTTTAAAATTGTAAATGACAATATAGCCACAATAGACATATCCGACTCGACAAAGCCACCGATTATCCATTACTAGCTTAATAAATAATTATTTTCTCCAAATAATTTTAACCACACTAAAATATGCTAATAGTGTGTCAACCCATAAAATGAGAGTTGCAAAGAGTTATAACATCACTTGATTTTTACTCTTTTCGAATATTCTCTGACAACTGACTCAAACACGTGTCGCACGTCAATTTTCAAACTTTATTTTTAAAATTTAAACGACAATATAGCCACAACAGACATATCAGGCTCGACGAAACCACTGGTTGTCCTTTACTAGCTCAATAAATGATTATTTTCTCCAAACAATTTTTAACCACACTAAAATATGATGATAGTGCGCTAACATTATTATCTTTATTCAAATTTGATATTCAAAACTTATAACCCCTGTAATTATTATTATTTGTGGCTATATAACCCCATAAAACAAGAATTGCAAAGAGTTATAATATTACCTATTTTTACCCTTTTCGAATATTCTCTGACAACTGACACTAATAACGTGTTGCACGCCTACTGACACAAACAATGTGTCGCATGCCAACTTTCAAATTTATTTTTTAAAATTATAAATGACAAAATACCTATAACAGATAGATCAAACTCGACAAAGCCATAGATTGTCCTTTACTAGTTACGTTATAACTACTTTACCCTTTTTTCCTTTTTATTTCATTATTAACACGGATCGCGCACGCCAATTTTAAACTTTACTTTTTGAAATTTTTTGAATTAGATCGCAATATATTTAGTTTCTCAAAATAACCTCAAACTTCCTCAAACATTAAAACATGAATTTTTGATGAACTTTATTCCTCAAAATCTATTTTTTTAAATTGTGAACGATAATATAGTCACAACAGACACATAAAACTCGACAAAGCCACCAATTGTCCTTTACTAGATAAATTAATGATTATTTTCTCCAAACAATTTTTAAGCACACTAAAATATGATGAAAGTGCGTTAACATTATCTTTATTCAAATTTGAAATTCTAAACTTATTTTTTATTAAATATCAACGACAATACAATCAAAATGGACAGGTGAGATTCCACAAAGCAACCAATTGTATTTTATTACATGTAATTATTATTATTTGTCGCTATATGATCCCGTAAAATAATAATTGCAAGGAGTTAAAACATCACCATATTTTTACTCTTTTCGATTATTCTCTGACAACTGACTCAAGCACGTGTCGTACGTCAATTTTCAAAATTTAATTTTGTAAATATTAAAGATAATACAATCAAAATAGACACGTGAAATTTCACAAAGCAACTATTTGTATTTTATTACGTGTAATTATTATTATTTGTCGCTATATAATCTCATAAAACGAGAGTTGCAAGGAGTTATAACATCACTAGATTTTTACTCTTTTTGAATTTTCTCTGACAACTGACTCAAACACGTGTCGCACGTCAATTTTTAAAATTTATTTTTTAAAATTGTAAACCACAATATAGTCAGAACAGACATATCAGACTCAACAAAGCCACCGATTGTCCTTTACTAGCTAAATAAATAATTATTTTCTCCAAACAATTTTTAACCACACTAAAATATGATGATAGTGCGCTAATATTATTATCTTTATTCAAATTTGAAATTCAAAACTTATTTTCTAAAAATATTAAAAATAGTATAACCAAAATAGACAAGTGAGATTCTACAAAGCAACTTTATTACCTGTAATTACTATTATTTGTCGCTATATAACCCCATAAAACAAGAATTGCAAGGAGTTATAACATTACGATATTTTTATTTTTTTTGAATATTCTCTGATAACTGACACAAACAACGTGTCGCACGCCAACTTTCAAATTTATTTTTTAAAATTATAAACGACAAAATAACTATAACAGACAAATCAGACTCGACAAATCTACCGATTCTCCTTTACTAGCTACATTGTAACTACTTTATCCTTTTTTTCATTTTTTTCATTATCAAAATTTTTGAATTAGATCGCAATATATTTAATTTGTCAAAATAACCTCAAATTTCCTCAAATATTAAAGTTATAAATCATAATCCTCATTTTTTTTAAACAAATACTTTTCTCCATATTTTTCCTTTTCCTTCCTTTTTTTTCTTTCTTCCAAATATTGAAAAATTTATCAAAATACATATTATTTTATTCCCAAGATAGAAAAAGAATCATAGTATTAAAATTTTAGACCAATTAGCACCACAAGTAAACTTCGTGTATAAAAAGACCACGTTATCTAACATGTGACCTAATATATAATCTTATAATAAAAACCACCCCCACCCCCCTAACCCCCTCTCCCACATTAATTTTTACATACATATTGACCTCTTAAACATATAATTATACACTATAGATATAGTGAGAGAAAATAAAGATTTTCTAGAGAGATAAAGGCGTTACAACTCACCAAATAGATTATAAGGAAATAAATTTATTTTTTTTATAAAAAAGGATCTCTTTTTTTTTTGTTTTAATTCAGAAAAATATATATATAATATATGATCTTGTCAAATCTTGACCATCAAAAAGTACTAAAAATCAAATCTTGGC